>NC_036646.1:1772793-1850492 GCF_002806865.2 Cucurbita pepo subsp. pepo
TTTTTTTTTTTTTTTTTTTTTTTTTTTTTTTGTTTTTTGTTTTTTTTTTGTTTTGTTTTGTTGAGAACTCTTAAATATTCAAATTAGCTTAGACTTGATTGTGTCCAAGAGCTAAAATTTTTTTTGAGTGTGAATATGTTCTAATGAAAATGGTTTAGTTCAACACATTTTTTACGCACATAATTTTGGCTTTTGGTTTATTTGTGTGCTTAGTGTTACACAAGCATAACCGTGACATTAAACTCTGTTCATTCTCTAGCAGTGCCTTTGCTTAATGTTTTTGAAAATTCATTCGATTACATAAAATTCATTCATTTGCATGTATTGTATGCATGGAACACATTTATCTTACAAAAACATTGGCCTTTTAGCTTTTTGAAAGGAAATATCAACCGAATTTTGATAGAATTATATGATCCATTATATTGCATTTAAAGAGTCGTAAAAATTGCATTTAAAGAGTAATAAAAATTGCATTCCTCGTAAAAGATCAATATTTTGAGTAATATTCACCGGTCTTGAATATGTGACAACTTGAATTTGAAGCTTTAATCTCTACCTTAAGTTTATCTATCATGCTATTTATATATATGTAGATCGATATCTAAAATTAATTAGATACATTTTAAAGTACAAAAACTTTTTTTTTCATAATAATATAATGATAAATGTTCTCAAATTGTCAATTTAAAATAATGTGTTAATTATAAAATCATTCACATATGGGTATATTTAATTATAAGATTGAATTGAAAATTCATTAACAAAAATTATAATTAGAAAAAATAAAATAATAAAGGGCAGTGAGTACTGAGTATGGCATAGGAAAGAATTGATTGATTGGGGTTGAGAGGCAGTAATTACAGCAATAATTAAATATTTAATGCCCAAAATTGCGTTCAACTCTGGAGCTACGGGATGAGCTTTCGGGTCGGGTTGGTAGTTGGGCGCTGGTTGGTCCAACTCCTCCAAATTATGAATCTTTTATTTATTGCTTTTCCCACGTGGACCAACCATCTTACGCCACGTCTCTTTCCAGCTCTATTGTATTAAATTTTTCATAACCAACAAACGAATTCCTCCTTTTTTTTTTTTTCTTTTTTTTTTTTTTTAAAAACTTTCCGTTTATTGTTTGGCTGTACGACACGTGATCTCAACACGTGTCCACTTCTGTCGACGGTTGTAAATATTGCTTTCAGAAGAAAATTTATTACCGAATTATGCACATCAAAGACCAACGGTCATTCTCACAGTTAAATGAAATATATTTTTAACCATTAAAAATAAGTCTCTAAATTCAAATAGTGAGTCTGATAAATTAATAAATTTCTGAATTTTTGTCTGAAATAAGATATAGAAAAATCGAATATATGATGGTTGTCAGACGAACACGACTCTCTACAATGGTATGATATTGTCTACTTTGAACATAAGCTCTCATGCTAATGGGGAGAATATTCATTGATTATAAACTCATGATTATTTCCTAAATTAGCCGATGCGACTTTCATCATCTAACAATGTTGTTATACTTGTATATAAATAAATACAATTATAAAACATTTAAACCAATTAAAATTAAACTTCTTTACCTTCATTTTTTTTTCTTAAATAATTAATTATTGTTAGTTAAATTCATTTTATTAAGTCAAATTTTCAAAACAATTTTAACCAATTAGATTTTTTAATTTCTATAAATAATACGTTTTAAATTATATAAAGTTTTAATTATAATTAATTAACACAACAACAGAAAATATTCAATTAAATATAAAATTGAAGGTAAACTTTATAAAAAAAATACAAATTTTAATTTTTCTTGTCCAATGAGCTTTTAAATTCTAAATAATTTCACATACGAAATTAATACTGGATGAAAATATCGTTGAATAAATTAATAAATATTTTTAAAATAAAATAAATCACATAAACTTCAAAATTTAACTATATTTATAAACTTCGAATTTATTTGATATTTTTGGTACATTTTTCAAACAAAAATCGAACACACCGAACCAACAATTCTCTGTTTTTCCCAAATCCAAACCAATAATTATCGGTTCGGTTACATTTAATATCACATAGGCGCTTATCAAATTGTTCTACTTCTCCATTTATATACATACAATATTTAATCAAATATACTCAACATTTTTTCATAATATAATTAAATATTCAAAATTAATATTGGTGAGTAGTTATAGTCGAAGCATTTTCAATGTCTCTCGAAATTTATCAGGAAGACGACAATAGACACACATTTTTTTAAAATAAAAATATTATTCTAAATAAATATTTAATATTCACCTTGCAAAATTTATTTCTTTAATATTATTGTAAAAAAAAATATTTAATATATATTTCACTAATTTCAAACCATCAATTAGTGTTTGAGCTAAAATATTATAATCAAAGCTATTTATATCGAATAAAAATAATATAGTATATATATTTTAACGTCACCCAATTAGAAAAATAGATCATTTTTAGCCCTATTTTATGGTTAAGAAAATTATTATCGTTTAGAAAAAATAAAGATTATTAAATCTTCGATAAGTAAAAGAAATAATTAAGGAATAGAGATAAATCATAATTTAGAATAATAATTACGTTAATGATGCTACGTACGCTTTCTAATTTTTTATTAGATGTCACGTCAATTTTTATATTATTTTAATAAAAAAATTAATAATATTTTTTAAAGTAAATTTTAAAATTCAAACGATAATTTGTTAAATTTGAAGCATATAGTCCAAGCTTAATTTAAAATTTAAAAATATTTTATATAAATAGATAAATGAATTTGTATAATATTAATTTTGTTGGGAATTTTCAATAATACTCTTAAACTTTAAAAAAAGTTAAAAAAATACTCGTACGGCTAGTTTTGTAGGAAAACCGTTAACCCTCTATTTCAAAAATACCCTTGAACTTTCAAAAAATTTAAAACAATACCCTTAAATTTTCAAAATTTTCGTTAGTGCCCTAAACTTTTTTTAAAACTTCAAAAACTATGATTTTTTTTTTAATGTTCAAAATTACATTTACCACCGTTCAAAATTTTCAAAAATAATATTAAAAAGTTTGGATATAATTTAGGAGGGGTCTGTATATTGATGGTAATAATTTTTTTTACAAAAGTAAAATGTGTTAATGCTACTTTTAAAATTTTATACTTATTTTTTAGACATATTATTTACGGGTATTTTTGAACCTATTTTAAAAGGTTAAATGGTATTAATAAAAATTTTATAGTTCGAGGGCATTCTCTAAAACACTAACAAAAGTTGAAGGATATCTCTGAAACAAAATACTAACAATTTTTTGTACTGGTATATAATAAACATTCAAATGAACCCTATATTACGTCATTAATGTTGCGCCATTAATAATGGAGGCTAAAACTAACAGAAAAAAAGGAAAAAAAAAGGGAAAAAGATGATAGGCATTAATTAGGATAAGCCGCAACTAATTAATTAATACATAAGAGCTTTCAATACAGCGACAATGTTAGTTTAAAAAAAAAAAAAAAAATATATATATATATATATATATATATATATATATATATATATATATCAATTTTATTTCGTTAAAAATAATTAAAATACTCATTTTATGTCTTTTAATTTCTATTTCAAATATAGTTTTAAAATGTTTATAAAAAATAAAAAAATAATATTGCAGCTTTTAAAAGAATGTTAAGAATTTTGAAATAAAGGACAAAGTTTAAATGTATTTTTGTTTAATAATTATATTTATTAAATTAGGTTAAATCGATAAAAATACATACGGGTCAATTTTCAAAAGTTTAGATAATAAATGAAAATTTTTTAAAAAATTTCAAAAATACTCGATATTTTGTTTATTTTTTTATTTTTTTTCTTTTTAGATATTATTGAAACTTTAAAAATTTATGAGTATATTTAAATAAAATATAAAATTTATGAATATTTATTTTTATTAATTTAACCTTAATATTAAATTTATGAATATATGAAAATGCTAGTAGGTCTCTCTCATTTAATTAATAATTTAAAATTAACAAATCAAATAAAATTATTAAAAAAACAAACATAAATATTATTTATTTTTATGAAATTATATTAGCATTTTCATGTCATTAGTTCTTGATCCTCTTTTTGCTTATACGCTATCTCGAAGCCTTACGAGGGAACAAAATCAAAGTGTATATATATACACACAACGTCAGACCTTTGTTGAACGAAAAATAGATTTGGCGGGCTGCCCTAGCTCCCAACTCATCTGAAGAATGCATTGGGTATCGCTCTCTCCTTCCCCTCGTAACCTCGATAAATCTTCACGAGACATTCTATTAACGTAACAATTCACGCCTACCACTAACAAATATTGTCTGCTTTAGTTTGTTACGTAATTTTAATTTTAAAAAGCGTCTATAAGGGAGAGTTTTCAGATTTCTTGTAAGTAAGTAATTGTCATTCTCCTCTCCAAGGAATGTGAAATTTTAAAATTAAATTTTAAATATGTTCGAGATATTTGAATTATTTTTAATATTTATTTGTATAAAAGTTAGATTAAATATAAAAGTTAAGTGGGCGTTGAGTGACGTGAAGTCCTTCATTTAATCGCCTCATCTGCCTCCTCCGCCTGCTCCTCTTTATATCCCTCATCGTCTTCCTTCCATCGCCACCGCCATTTCTCTCTCCCTCTCTTCAAAATGCCTCCCATGTCGCCGGAATTCTCCACCTCCGTCAAGCTCAAGTACGTCAAGCTCGGCTACCAGTACCTAGTCAACCACATTATAACTCTCACGCTAATCCCCATCATCACCGCCATCTCCGTCGAGATTCTCCGGCTAGGCCCCGACGGCCTTCTCACCCTCTGGACATCCCTCCACTTCGACCTCATCCAAATCCTCTGCTCCGCCTTCTTCATCATCTTCGCCGCCACCGTCTACTTCATGTCCAAACCCCGAACCATCTTCCTCGTCGACTACGCCTGCTTCAAACCACCGGTCACTTGCAGAGTCCCCTTCTCCACTTTCATGGAGCACTCTCGCCTCATCCTCCCCAACAACCCTAAGAGCGTCGAGTTTCAGATGAGGATTCTCGAACGCTCCGGCCTCGGCGAGGAGACCTGCTTGCCGCCGGCCATTCATTACATCCCGCCTAAACCCACCATGGACGCCGCCAGAGGTGAAGCAGAGCTCGTGATTTTCTCCGCCATGGATGCTCTGTTTCAGAAAACAGAGCTGAAGCCAAAAGACATCGATATTTTAATCGTGAATTGCAGCTTGTTTTCGCCGACGCCGTCGCTGTCGGCTATGGTGATTAATAAATACAAACTCCGGAGTAATATCAAGAGCTTTAATCTCTCCGGTATGGGTTGCAGCGCCGGGCTGATTTCCATTGATTTAGCTCGCGATTTGCTTCAAGTTCATCCGAATTCAAACGCCGTCGTGGTTAGTACCGAAATCATTACGCCTAATTATTACCAAGGAAACGAGCGAGCTATGCTTCTCCCTAATTGCCTTTTCCGTATGGGCGGCGCCGCGATTCTCCTCTCAAACCGCCGCTCTGAGCGCCGCCGTTCCAAATACCGTTTAGTTCATGTCGTACGCACTCATAAAGGAGCGGACGACAAGGCGTTCAGATGCGTATTCGAGGAACAAGACAAAGAGGGCAAAGTCGGAATTTCACTCTCCAAGGATCTCATGGCCATAGCCGGAGAAGCTTTGAAATCCAACATCACAACCATCGGACCACTAGTTCTACCGGCGTCGGAGCAGTTACTTTTCCTTCTAACTCTCATCGCCCGGAAAATCTTCAACCCAAAATGGAAGCCGTACATCCCGGATTTCAAGCAAGCATTCGAGCATTTCTGCATCCACGCCGGTGGTCGGGCGGTTATCGACGAACTCCAGAAGAATCTCCAGCTGTCATCGGAGCACGTGGAAGCTTCCAGAATGACGCTTCACCGATGGGGCAATACGTCGTCGTCTTCTCTCTGGTACGAACTGTCGTACATCGAATCAAAAGGAAGGATGAAGAAAGGGGACAGAATCTGGCAAATCGCGTTCGGAAGTGGATTCAAATGCAACAGCGCCGTTTGGAAATGCAACAGAACAATCAAAACGCCGTTAGATGGTCCGTGGGATGACTGCATCGATAGGTATCCAGTTCATATCCCTGAAGTCGTCAAGCTCTAAAAATGGCGGAAATCTCAAAGAAAATAACACAAATTAAAAGAAAAAAAGAAATAAAAAACACTATAATCTGCGAATTTGCTTCCTGTGATGTATCAAATTAAATGAAACTCTCATTTTATCTGTTCTTTTTTACAATTTTTTTCGTCTGAATCCGAATGGATTTGAATATATGAAATATTTGTGTTTGTATTGAATTTCTGGTAATGTGCAGATTAATTTGTTTTAGATTTTTTCTAATTATTTTATTTAAAAAATATATTTAGGAATTTCTATTTAAAGAGATAAGTACTATCGGCTTTAATAATAATAATAATAATAATAACTAATTAATAACTAATAAATGAGGATTTAATTAATAAATAGGATGGTTTAATATTTTATAGTTAATAACATCCACCCACGTGACTGAAAACGAAATTAATTTATTTTTTATTTACATTTTGATCACTTTTAATGACACATTAATTATTATAAATTTGGATATTTACGCACATTAATTTAATAAGCTGCCCTTTTAATATATATATATTTTAAAAATATTTGAAAACCAATTATATTATATTTTTAAAATATCTTTAAATATATACCATTAAACTAAAAAAAATAAAAATATCCTTAATTTAATCTATAATTAAAAAATGAATAATGCCCTTAATCTAGCCTATATTTACCAAAATACCCTTAAATCTATATTTCAGAAAAAATGTGTTAGATAATTTTTTTTTTAATTTCTTTTCCGAATTTTAAACACAAAATTGTTAGGTTATATTTATTTTTAGAAAATAAAATCAATTAATATCAATAATATCATTTAAACCCCTAAACTATTAATTAAATTTTAACGGTTCCTAATTAAATAAACCAATTTAAACTATTTTTTAATTTTAATTTTTTTTAATTTTTTTAATTTTTTATAAAAATTTAGGATTCTACGATTATTAGTTTAGTATTTTAAGAATGCATTTTTTAACGAGATTAAGTTGATTTTCTCGTTATTTTTAATTTTTATATATTACATAAATAAATTATTAATACTTTTTTTTAAAAAACTTTAATGATAAAAAGCAACTTTTTGTATTTCCGAGCATCTAAGCTGGCTGACCTCAAACGTTTTCACGAAAATTAAAATCTCGAGCTTTCTATCCCAATCAATCGGCAAGTTGGCAACAAAATGTAGTTCTACAACCATAAAACAGATTAAATATTTAATGTAACACCCAACTACATATCTTTGTTTTCAAATAAGTCCTTTTAAAGTTACAAAATTGCTTATTAAGGGCATGTTTCATTAGGAGGGCCCATAATTTAATGAGAAACGAGGTATGTTATTAAAGCTCACAACCCGAGGTCAAGACACGAAAAAAAAAAAAAGAGAGATCCCCTGAAGGAACACTTAACGAGGAAGGAGGTAAAGCACCGCTCGTCAACTAGATAATATACAAGATAGTTCGAGGGAGAGAAATGACTCAATCCCTCCAAATTGACGGCTATGACATATGCTACTGTTAATATGACCCATTTAATCAACTGATTAGACCGATATGAAATCTATAAGAGAAACGACCCCAACAAACATCGTCGCTAAAAAACACCCAAAATAAATGATCACGAGATTCAATCTGTAATAGCTCAACCCTATTGCTAGTAGATATTGTTCTCTTTAGATTTTGCTTTTCGAGCTTCCACGGAAGGTTTTTAAAACACACCCTTATAAAGAATGATTCACTGTCCTCTTCAACCGATGTGAAATCTCAGATCCAACAACTCGAACTATACAACAACAAAAAATCCAAAACCAAGACATGTATATATCAGAGATTATACGGCTCTAGGAAGTCAAGAATCCATCAAGATATGACATCTACGTCCATCTTCGGTACACATTGAATAAACACATGAAAGCAATCACGGACCTTTTTAGCACTGTAACATTAGGACTACCGATGGAGCTAGGGCAAAGGTCAAAATGGACAGACCTAATTGCTATCATAGGTATAATGCATTATTAACCCGACATATACTAGGGTCGATTTCATATGCAAAAAATGCGGGTAGAATTGAAAGGTAAAGGACTCCAAAAGTTTGGGTACATAAAAACATATGCATTTATTTCATAGCCAAAGTGGCACAAGTTATTTCACATTATATCATTATTTATGGGAGTAGGTAATTTGTTTTATTTATTTTTTTTATTTTTTATTTTTAATTAATGATAAGTGCTCAACCACCAAGGCTGTGGCACACGTACCAATTGGTAAAGACATTGCTTGAGAATTTAATGGCTTTGCTGGAAGAGACAGCTATGTATTTGGTGTCTGTCTTGTTGAATTTCAGCCTTTGAATTGCCCTATTTTGTGGGAAGCTGTTTTTTTTTTTTTTCTTTTTTTTCAAATAAAAAAATTTATCGGGTCGTTGATGACTTGGACTAACTCTGGTCCTAATAGTTAATGTTTTCCTATCTTGTCCGAGCACACCAAGACCTTTATTGTTTTAGCTAATATTGTTCGATGTGGTATGGGGTCAAACTAAGGATCCTTTTTGGATCCTCCCTCGAGGTGGGTCGAGAACTTGGAGGATTTGTCTACCCGAACTGAGATTCTTTGACGACTTTTTCTTGATGGGACTTGAGCCCTGAACGAAGATTCCTCAAACTCGACACTTGAAAATGGTGAATGAGGTAAGGAAATAGATGTAAAATCTCCTCGGGAATAGAGATAGGGAGTGCATCCCTAATTTCTCTTGCCCCACTGCCATCTTTAGCTCTTCTACTTGTAGTTTTGAAATGTTTATGAAATTGTAAGAATAATATTATAAATTTTAAAATAATATAAACGTTTATTTTTAAACTACTGTAAAGTTTTTATGGTAGTTTTTATAATTTAGTCTATTATTGATGTCAATCAATTGGGGATTTTGACTCTTCACTAATTTACTACAGGGTAGGTGTGAGTTAGGTAATTCTATTAGTAGCTCTCCTCCCTTATTCTTTTAATATTCCTCCATTTTGTACGCGGTGTTAGCTATCCACTATTCCTACGCATTAGAGACTGTGTAGTACATGTGTGTGTCATAGCGTAGGTGAGCGTCTCAGCGTCTTCCTTTGAAAAGGGTATTTCAAAGACAATACCAAACGACAGGGGTATGGTGGTATTGCGCCCCAACCCATGTGTTGGAGGCTGGATTATGCATCCTCTATCCATAACGTATACCGTAAATGGTTTAGCATGGATACAGGAGAGCCCGATACTCGATAGAACCCAAGTGAATGGATGTTTGGAATGTCCCAATGAAATGATCAACACATGGGTATGTTCCCAATGGATGTGTCCAAGCAAGTCAAGATGGTCGATGCATTCTGAGACATGGGATGACATCATGACGCATGAATCGTGTTATTGGAAACCGAGATGACAATCTGATGCAAATCATCCTTAATTTTCGGTATATTATTTATTTATTTGTTTGTTGGGCTATTTTTTTTAATCAAATATTACGTTCACGTCTAGATATAAATATAAAAAAATTACTTTATTATTAATTTATAAAAATTAAACTTGTCATAAATAATTATAAGTAATTTTTAATATTTATCTTTACGACCCATTTGTTACTCATTCAATTAATCAAATGCAACATTCACTTTAATAATATTTATTTTAAAATTTATTGATATGACTTATAAGGAAGGGCTCTCTGGTCATTTTCATGAATTTAGGTAAAATATACCATAAATACCCTTTTATTTTAAGTAATTTCCAATACTACCCTTATAATAATTATATATTTCAAAATAATCCTTTACTTATGTGTTCGGTAGTAATTAATGAAATTTATGTTGGAACTCATCTAATATTATTTATTTTAAAATTAATATAATCCATTTTCAAAAACATGAATAAATAATTAAATAATTAAATATAAAAGGGCAAATATGAGAATATGGATATGTTGAGGGTACTTTGATAATTTGACATAGTGGATGGGCTTGGGCCCATCAATATAAATAATAGAAAAAATGGGAATTGGATTTGGGTTTCAATCTCCACCAACCCCCGAGGGCTACAAAGGAGGGATATTGGCGCGCAGAAGTCTTAGAAAGCGAGAATCTGAGAGCAAAGGCGTCCACGTTCAGACTCGAGAGACATAGCGACAATATCCATATTCGGTTTGTCGCGCAATCCGTTTCTCCTTGATCGCCGGCGGTTATTGCGTATCGAAGATCGAAGGAACGAAGAAGAAGAAGATGGGGATGAAGAAGGCGACGACATTGTTGGATGATCTGATACAGAACGCAGGAGGTTGTGCGGTCATTGATGGAGGTTTGGCCACGCAACTTGAGAAACACGGCGCTGTCTTTAACGATTCACTTTGGAGTGCTGTTTGCCTCGTTAAAGATCCCGACCTAATTAAGAAGGTTCTCTCGCACCGTCTCTGTTTTTTTTTTTTTTTTTTTTTTTTTTTTTTTTTTTTTTTTTTTNTTGTAGGTGGATCACGATTTCGTCGGCGATTATTGATTCGATTGAATGTGTAGGTCCATTTGGAGTATTTGGAGGCTGGAGCAGATATTTTGGTTTCTTCCTCTTATCAGGTTTGTAGTGCGAATGGATTGAGCTTTCTTTACTGTTTTATCGACTGTAAACATGAATAGTTTCGTACAATGCAGTTTATGACGGCTTTTGCAGTACCTTTTTGTTTAAAACGTTGTACTGTGGTTTGTTTAAACATCGATGATGTTATTTAGTTATTTTAAGGCTAATTAGTAGAATGCATGGGGTTCCAAACTAGCATTTCTATCCTGTCGTGAAATGATGAACCAAAATGGAACCGGTATTAGCAGTAGTCACTTACTCTTTCTTGTCATGCATTACTAACAATATGTACCAGTATTCACTTACTCTATCTTGTCATGCATTTTATTCTATTCAGGCCACCATTCCTGGGTTTTTATCAAAGGGTCTGTCAGCAGAAGAAGGGGAGTTGCTCTTAGAAAGGAGTGTTAAATTGGCCGTGGAAGCTCGGGATAGCTTCTGGGATTCTGTGAAGAGTAACCCAGGGCATAATTACAATAGGGCTTTGGTTGCAGCATCCATTGGAAGCTATGGTGCTTATCTTGCTGATGGCTCGGAGTACAGGTGACTGACACATTGAATATTGAAATAAGGAGTTTGTAAATGTATGGCTTTCGAACTAAATATATTACCCCCGCCCAATCAGTGGGCATTATGGACCAGATGTGGATGTGGATACGCTGAAGGATTTTCATCGACGCCGATTGCAGATTCTTGTCGGTGCAAGCCCAGATTTGCTTGCATTTGAGACTATTCCCAATAAACTTGAAGCCCAGGTTTGTTTGTTGTTAACACTTGTTATATCATCTAAACTGTGGTTTAATAATACTAGACTCACTCTAATGCCGTCCTGATGATTTCACTGCAACTTATATTCTTATGGTTTGATCTAAGTCATAAAATATCTGAGGAAGCAAATTAAGTATATTTTTAAATCTGTTCGTCTGAATTTACAAGTTGTTCATTTCAAGGGATCAAGACAATTTGACAATTGGCATGGCATCGCCACGCCAATGGGGCATCCATTGCATGATCTGGTTTCAAATCGTTAACTTCTGAATTTGTTGTCTTCTTTATGAAGAATATCTTTTTATAATTTAAATGTGGTTCAAACCTTTTTTTTTTAAACTTATTCCAATTTGCTTATTTTACTTTCAGATATTCTATTTAATTCTCAAACTAGAATTACAACACTTAATTTAGTTGGTCCCGATTGTCACAACATACTAATGTTGAAGGGTTTTTTTTTTTCTTTTTTCTTTTTTTGCTGTCATGAGCATGTGAGGACATTTGTTTCAATTGATTTTCCAATTTTCATTATTTTCTCTCCTCTTGGTAATCTTGTTTCCAACCAAACTTACCTCTATTCCCCCCTCCCTTTCTTATCTAACTCAAAAAATTAGGCCTGTGTGGAGTTGCTCGAAGAAGAAAACGTCCAAATTCCATCTTGGATCTGCTTTAGCTCCGTAGATGGTGAGAATGCCCCATCTGGAGAGAGCTTTGAGGAGTGTCTTCAGGCTATTAATAAAAGTGACAAAGTAAATGCAGTTGGAATAAACTGTACACCTCCTCATTTTATTGAAGCTCTCATTTGTAAGTTCAAAGAGGTAGGAACCAAATCTCTCCCTGCTGATTTGATATTGTTTTCGTGTTCACTGGTTTTGACACCATAATATTCCCTTCAGTTAACAGACAAGCCCATAGTTGTTTATCCTAATAGTGGCGAGGTATGGGATGGTAGAGCCAAGAAATGGCTGGTGAGTCAAATGATTTTCCCCACCCCCACTTTGATATTTTCTTGGCTTGTGGGCCTACATTGTGATATTTCCAGAAGACTATAACTAATGTAATGCTCTATTTTTTTGGCAGCCATCAAATTGTTTTGGTGATGACAAATTTGAATCACTTAGTTCAAGATGGCGTGATTTGGGAGCCAAATTCATTGGTGGCTGTTGTCGAACAACACCATCAACCATCCGAGCGGTATCAAAGGTTTTGAAAGAAAGCCCTCATTAGTGACAGCAGATAAGTCAACTGTCTGTAGCTGCATGTGATTGTTGAATGAACGTAAAAGATTATATTAAAGCGAGAGGCAAGTTAGTCAGAACCTTCAAACTACTTTCTTTGCAATAATTTTTAACCTTTATTTTATAAACTACTAGATTGAGGTGTTACTGTTTGTACTTCAACATACTTTTACCCACTTTATAGATTGTTACTGTATCAAACTTGCAAGACTTGTTGAATAAAATAGGCATGTTCTCTGTTCATCACAATCTTCAAATACTATTGAGGAAAAAAAAAACTATTACATTTTGAGAGCACATTTTTATATTTTATTTAGGAAAAAATGATAAAGATCCTAGAGAGTCTGGATAATGCTAACTTTGGATGCTGTGGTAGAGCTTGGATGTTCACGAGCAGAAACATAAAAACCGACAGAGTTCCAATGCCTTACTGGATTAGGATATATATATATATATATATATAGATATAGATATAGATATAGATATAGAATTTCTCCCAATACTCCCAATCTTAGTTGGATATAAAATACCTGCAAGTGTGCACATATATATAGATTGACTGATTTGGGCATGTCGAGCTGGGCTGAGAAAATCTTCTTTTTTCTGGGAAAGAATAAAAAGTATGGGATGAGACAGAAGGCAATGGATAATGCAATTAGGATGGGGGTCCTACTGCAATCTTAACTTTTAGTTGAACCAAAAATAGAAGTGTCCCTTCTCACAACTAGAAAGTTGAGTGATGGGTTGGTTTCGTACTTTTCCTCATCCGTCTTAATTAGGATGCCCCACAAATTTACGCGGCCAATCAGAAAACGAGCCTTTGGATGAACTTCAATCCCTCGACCAATGAAAATGTGGATAAGGCCCTTGTGTGAACCCACCCACTGCAAGTTCTTTTGTAAATAAAAGAAGTGCCCAAAAGTGCAATTCCTCTCCAATCCAGACCCTTCTCTGCTGTGAATTTAACTGGAAAAGCGCAGTCTGTGGGCCATTCCCTTGGCCCCTCGATGGCGTCTTTTTGAAATAGCTTGTCCCTAATACTTATAAAAAATAGACGAACTAGAAAATATCAGACTCCAGCTTTATGAACAGTGTCCAATTTGAAACCTGCAAGTTGAGTCTTTGATACAAACTCAGATTCTCTCACCTTTCTGGTTAATTGAATTCAATGACGACGAGGAAAAGTGTGGAGAAAACAGCAGAGGGTGGTAAGACTGCCAGAGCCTGCGATAGCTGTATCAGCAAGCGGGCTCGGTGGTACTGTGCCGCCGATGATGCTTTTCTGTGCCAAGCTTGTGATGCTTTGGTTCACTCCGCCAATTCCTTGGCTCGTAGGCACGAGCGTGTTCGTCTTCAAACTGCCTCTTTCAGACCCTCCTCAGATAAGTCCTCTGCTGCCTCATGGCATCAGGGCTTCACTAGAAAGCCTCGGTCGCCTCGAATGGGAAAGGCTGCTCTGGCAAGGAAGCCATCTCCTCAGGTACCGGAGGTGAATGCTAAAGAAGAAACTGAAGATCAGGAACAGCTCTTTCTTCATCGGGTTCCTGTTTTGGGAGCCGATTCAAATGTTGGTGATTTGGCTAGTTTTGTTGGGGAAAAGGAAAATTCAAATGGGTATCTCTCGTACGATATGGATCCTGCTGAATTTGCAGCTGATGTTGAAAGTTTGTTGGGTAACTCACTTGATACTGAGTGCTTTGACATGGAAGAACTGGGGCTGGGGGCTTCCCAAGACGACTGGACGACGAAGGATGATAGCTCTTTCAACAGCTGCGAAGTTATTAAGATTGAACCAGATGAGATAGAGGAATTAACTCCGATGATGCTCGGCGTTGAGACCGATCCAATGAGGGAGCCATTTGATCTAAACTTTATGGACTTCAGCGACAATCCATCGTGCGATAAGGAAGAGAAGACGATTGTCGAAGTCATGGCATTGGCGAAGAACCGTGAATTCGAGGTAGAAGAAGAGACGAAGATTGCAAGAAACAAAAAGAAAGTATCATTGAGTTTGGATAGTGAAGCAGTGATAATAGCATGGGGGAGCAGAGGAACACCATGGACATCCGGTGAACGGCCGAATGTCGATCTCGATTATTACTGGCCGGACTACATGGTATGTTGCCTCCTCTTTTTCTCTGTGTCCTATGAAATTTAATGTCTCATGTTGCTGTTTAAGAATGTTATATGTATAATAAATGCTCTGTCTCTGAAAGTGATTTGTGTGGTTTTATGAAGGGTATGTGTGAGAGTGGACATTATTATCAGGCTTACGGGGAGGTTGGCGGCGGAATCAGGCGACAAGCGGCGGCCGGAGTTGAAGGAGAGAGAGAAGCAAGAGTGTCGAGATACAGAGAGAAGAGAAGGACGAGATTATTTGCAAAGAAAATAAGATATGAAGTTCGGAAACTGAACGCAGAGAAGAGACCGAGAATGAAAGGGAGGTTTGTGAAGAGATCCTCTTGCTTTGCGCCGCCACCTTTCCCTTTGTTTAATTAATGCTTAATTATTAACATCACATATATATATTATTTCAAATTTGTGCAAGTTCTTAATTTAATCTTGATTTTTGTACCAATAATCTAAACAATAATGCCTTTAATCTAAGTTAAGGTCATTATATTCATTGGAAAATCATGAAAATCATACTTCTCTTTTGTTTCCTAGAACGGTTTAATAAAGCATTATCCGTGAAAGTTACTGTAACATCTTATGTCTTAGATATGTCTTAGATTTAAATTAGATTTTTGTACTTAATGATTCGGACAATTTTTTTATAATTTTGCACTTAATGATTCCGACAAATTTTTATCTTTCTGTTTAGTTTTATAGTAATTAGTGTAAATGGTAAAAAATAGATTATTTTACCAACAAATTATATCCTCTCTCCTAACATACTAGTGTTAATTTAGGGACATTTTCGTCCAAATAAAATATTGAGATGGTAGTAAAGAGAACCATTTGCTCATTTGAAGGTCAATAGTTACTAATTAGATAATTAGATTAGAGAGGTTCATTTTACCCTTGAATTAGGGTTTCATGGGGACCACATCAAATGGGAAGGAGATTCCCGTTGGGAAGGAGATCCATTTAGACGGGAATGGAGGAGTAAGTAAGATTATATTCCTCGTCCCTGTCTCCATTCCGTTTAATATAAATATATTTTCAACACACATAATATATATATTTTTTTACTATATAAAAAAAAAAAAAAAAAAAAAAATNATTATAATATTTAAACTAAATACTATGATGTACTATATACGTGTATATATGCATATTTTTAGCGAAGGATTACTATTTACAATAATAGGTAACCGTGTATATATGCATATTAAATGAAAATTTTTACAATAATAGAGAATGAAATAGGTAACCGGGATGGAGAAGCCTTCTCTATCCCCGACCCGTCGGATGAGCATCTCTAAAATCTAACCCCAACTCATTATTGGGCTCAAAATGAATTCATCCCTAGCAGTGGACCAGGCCCATCAAGCCCAACATCTCAGGCCCATAGTGAGTACAAGCTGGGTCCAAAAAGATTCCATCGCTAATTCGGGCCCGTAAACTTTTGACTAATGGTTCGACCAATTCGAAGAAAATTCCAACAATATAAACAAAAAATGGACGAAGGTTCATTAATTCGTATACTAAAATTATATAAATTTATTATTATTATTATTATTATTTTTTTTTTATTTTACAATATATTTATACATAAATAGAAAAGAAGAAAAAAAGTCGGAAAATTGCAGAGCTCAGTAAATACTAATAACTGCTTTATGCATAGGAAATCAACACTCCATCCCTAATTCCTAATTAATTATTTTAATTTCATTTTTAATTTCCATTACTGAGCCGAATTAAGAGTCAGCTCCAGCGCAACATCCTCCTCCTCAACCCACATTCCATTTCTCAAAACCCAACCCGGTTTTCTCCGGTTCGTCATCAAATCATCCGCCATTCGGTCTATCTCTATCACCTCCACATTCGACCCACTTCCCAATTCATTACCCGGTCCGGGTTTGGATTTGGTCCGGTTGTCGGGCTTTTTGAACCGGTTCCGAGTCTTGCCCTTGTGAAGCTCGCCGGGAACTGCCAAATTGGTGTCGTTACAAACATGACGAATGTCGCAGCATTTAAGGGAAAGGTTAGTGTTTGACAGCGGCGCGTCTGGTTCGACGATCATGGATCCGGTCAACACGGCGTCGACGGCGGCCTGACACTTATCCCAGTCGCCGGAGCAGAGCAATCCGACGGAGCCGTAGACCGGATTCACCATCCGGCCGCATGCCTCGTACAGCAACGACTTGAAAATAGCTAAAAACAGACAACTTTCAATGTCATTAAATAAAATAAAAATAAAAATAAATAAATTTTACATACCAACATTTTGAATTTCCTCATACATATTCATAAAGAATATATTTTTAATTCTTTATATAATGTAATCTTTTTAGGGTAAACAAAAAAACAACAAATTTAACTGTTTTACATAATTTTTTAATCCAAAAAATTTAAGAAACTGGTTCAAGATTGTTGGAAGGGAGTTCACGTTCCATAATCTAGGGAGGGAATGATGTTTATAAGTAAATAATACATCTACATTGGTTCGAAGCCTTTTGGGTAAGCCCAAATCAAAGCCACGGGAGCTTATATTCAAAGTGGACAATATCGAACCATTGTGAAAATTCGTGATTCTTAATATCAAACCGTGTTAGGAATCATGGATTTATGACTAAGGAATATAAACAGTGAGACCTTTTGGAAAAGTCCACGTCAAAGTCATGAGAGTTTATGATCAAAATGGATAATACCATACTAGTGTGAAGATCTGTGATTTCTAACACGGTTTGATATCATAGGTAAGGAATTATGATAAAGTGAGAATTACCCGGGCGGAGGTGCTCGGCAGCGGCAGTGATGAGGTTGAAGAGGCCGGCGCGACCGTAGAATTTGGCGAGAAAGATGGTGGCGTTGGCCTGAGAATCAGGGGAGGGGATCCATTGAAGACAAGGTCTGATAATACAGTCATGGCTGCAGCCTTTGCGAAGGATCCGGCAGCCATTGCAGCTCATTCTCATAATATCAAGACTTTTGTGTGTGAGGAAAGAGCTAGGAGAAGAGAAGAGGGGTATTTAATAACCAAAGAGGGCGAAGGGCATTAAGGTAATTTCCTCACTTTGAACTGCAAATTTGCAGTCTACTTTCTAATTTCAAACTCCAATGAGTGGGGCACTGATTCTTATATTTAACATTAACCCATTAAATTTGAAGTCTAATACATACTTTGTATTAAATAATACAAATAATGTCATGCAATCCATAGTTTTAGCTACGTAAACTCACAGATTTTGTACGTTCGAGTGTATCCTTAAACTTTTAATTTTGTATTTAATAGGTCGTTCATGAGTTGTCGAAGAACGGGTGGAGAGTTTTTATAAGTAAGGTAGAAATGGAGGAAAGAGAAGGAGAAAAGGAGGTGGAAAAGTGGAGGACATGCAGTGGTAAAAGCAAAGAAGAAGAGAAAGGCACACAGAAGTAGGAAGCTTAATGGGAAGGGGATGTGTTCTATTGCCCCCACAACATGCCACTTTTCCTTCTCTACCACCACCTTTTCTCTCTCTTTTTACCCTTAATAATTATATATAACGTTTTTTGTTTTTAAATTTTTTTACCCCCAAATTGAAAGTTAAAGTTTGGAAATGGTAGAATTGAAAGACTGGTTTTTTTAAATGTAGCTCCTCATTCCCGCTATTTGAAAAGTTATACGCTGTTTAAGTCGTTGTGTTGACTTTTGCTTATTGTTATATAACGTTGTTGTTAAATTTTTCTCTCATTCGTACTTTCAAACTCGTCTTTAAGAATCTTTATGCCTATGTTTTTATTAGGAATCACGACTCTCCACAATGGTATGATATTGTCCACTTTGAGCATAAGCACTAATGGAGATATATTCTTTTATTATAAACTCATGATCATTCCCTAAGTCAGTGGACTCACTCCCAACAATTCTCTCCTCTAACAAAGTACACTATAAGCATCCCCTGAGACTTATGGAGCTCTCAAACAACCTCCCCTTAATCGAGGCTTGACTCCTTTCTCTTGATCTCTCAAACAATTTTCTAAAAGCTTCTTCTCAAACGGGGTCAGAGGCTTGAACATAAGTTATCTGACTATAGATGACACGAATACAACGAGAGTTTAACGTAATAAAATATATTATAAATAAAAAAGTCAAAGCGTTGGAAGAGATAAATAATGCAGCCATTGGAATATAGAAACCGCTGAGGAGCAAATGGTTTGTGTGGGGGAGAGGATGAGTGAAGTTAATTAAGTATTAAGTGGTTTCCATTTTTTGGGCTTATGACTTTGATTCTCTGATTAATGTGGGGATTTTGTTGTCTCATTAAACTTGATACTCTTACCCATAATTAATCCCTTTTTTCCCCTTTGGATTTGCTAATTTAAGTATATTGTTTCATGCCCTAAATGTACACTTCCATTAGGGCTTCTTTTTATCGTTTCAATCAAATGGGTTTTTTGTTTAATTACCATAAACTTACTAAAAAAGCTAAACTTAGAAAATAGTGCTCGGTTTGATTTTTATGTGCACATATATTTCAAGGCAATAAGCTTACGTTTCATTATTTAAAAGATCGAGTAGTCAACAAAATAGGGAAAAAGAACGTTTGTAGGCTCAACCGACACTAGCATGATATATGTGTAAGCTATTCTAATACTTCAATTATTTTATGGCTTTCTTTTTAAAAGTAAAGATTGAGACCAAATTTGCACGTTAGGTTAGTCTTAGAGTTGTCCTCACATTGATTAATGGTCCAATATTCATATTGTTTTAACTTTTTACCGGTAGTCTGAATCATCCTGACATGTTTCTGAATGTAATTCAACCACCTAAGCTTGGGAGACGAGGCGTCTTTTAATCGTCTTCAAAATATTATTATTACTATCAATCATGACCGTACGTTTCTATATCCATTGTAATTAATCTTGATATTGAAATTGAAATCCCTCTAGGGTTTTCTCAAATGGTCCTCGTTTTTTATGTGTTAGTTTTAAATTTGAAAACTAGTCTATATGGATCCATAAATTTTGGTAGCAAAGCCCGTTTCATCAATTTTGGGCCCGCTAGCTCATAAATGGGCTAGTGGTACGATCCACGGTCTATCAATGGGTCGGGGAGATGGCCCAATAGACCATTAATGGGCCGGTAGGGTCCGTTATCTATCAATGGGCCGGGTACCCAAACTTTATATGTAATTACGCTATTCAATTTAATATATATATATATATATATATATATATATATATATATATATATATAATAATAATAATAATAAAAAAAAAAACCATATATGAGCTATCAAAATTTGAATAATACCAATAATACTCACACCTACCATATGCTGGAATATAAATTGAAATATTAAATTTAATATTCAAAGTTCAAAGAAATATTAAATTTACAAACCTACCCATCCTACCTCATAAATAAAAAGACAGCTTATAAAAGCTATTATATATATATATATATATATATATATATATTTCAAAAATTAAATCTTCAACTTATAATTAAAATAATCAATTCCTAACTCTTCGTCCATGACAGACTTAGTACCAATGTAGATGTATTCCTGTGCAGACTTAGTACAATGTGGATGTATTCCTGCTTATGAACCCATCATCATTTCCTAATTAATGAGGGAGACTCATTCCCAGCAATCTTGTCCTAAATTAGCCAGTATGACACTCATTCCCAACAATCTTGTATTCCTATTAGCCAATGTGTAACTCACTCCCAACAATCCCGATCATTTCCTAAATTAGTCCAGGTGGGACTCACTCCCAACCATCCTCAACCCCTAAGTAATTTATTAGCAATAAATTATTATAATTTCCGCTTGAAATTTCTTACTAATTTTTCTCTATAAATATTTGTTTTCACCGGATTTTGTTTACCCATAAATTCTTTCACCAACTTTCAATAATCTATGGGTTTTTTCCTTTGTTTTATGAAGAAATTTGAATTTCATTTAGAAAAAGAGAGATAAATGGTCAATTTTATTCCGAAATCCAAATTGCAAGCAGACAAAGAAAGCAGGCCGCTAAGTGCATAAATAAATTGCAGCTTTCTTAACTTCTTCGCCGCGCAATACCCGCCGTATTCTCATATCTCGATTTCTCTGTTTTTTTCTCCCTTCCTCCTAATTTTCCAATAAAACCACCAAATTAAATTTGAAAAAATGTAAAGCTTGTTACCTAACCATTTACTACTACTAGCAGCCCGGGTTCGGTCATATCCCTCCCTATTCTCCCTATTATCAGGTCATCAACTTTTTTAACTCGGGTTCGTACTCATTACTAGGTTTGTTTTTTCTCATCGGTGGGTGTTCCAATGTATGACAAATAAATTATGGCACAAACCAACAACCACAGAGATTTCCAAATCTCCCTTTCCTAAACCAAACAAACACTAAAATCCAACCACCATTCTACTTCTTCCTACTATTTATATGACTCATTTTAACTTTAGATTTGTCCCCTTCAAGCACTTCCCTCTTTTTCATGAATCCATTAAAAAAAGACTTCAGCTCATGATTAAGTTACCCAGAGTAGAATTGGTCATTTTTTAAATGACTTGATGGGAACAATAAAATCATTTTTAAAATTTCAGTAAACCCTTGTCCATATCAAAATTTCTTCTCTCTCCTCAACCAACGGGATCTGATTTTATAGGGTTGGGCCTGGTGATGAAGGCCCAGTAGGCCCAATAAGGAGACAAGTCCGAAGTGATAAACGGATATTTCTGTAATGACTGACAGATCATTCAGATTGGACACTGAAAGGACATATTATACACCGGTTTAATTCTCTTCTGGCCTCTGGTTTTTTGCAGTTAAAAAGTTGGTGTTTTGATTCAAGTCAAAAGACAATAGAACAAAAGAACATGGAAGAAGAAATCACTAGTCGCCACTACTGCTACTACTACACATTGTTTTCTGAAGTGGAATGAATTGAAAAGAAGAAACTTTATGATTTCATATATAACAAAGAGGAGAACCAAAATAACCCCGGTTTTCTCCGTTGAATCTCAGAGAACGAGCAGAAAAAAAGAAAAGAAAGAGAAAAACGGGGGTATTTTGGATGGAAAAATGAATTAATCCTACTAATTATGAAGAGGATCTGGACAACTGGGTATTTTCCGTTTACTATCTACGAATCCTTCATGGTGGCGGTGGGGATCGAGGAAGGCTCTGTCCTTGAAGTATTTTTGAAGTAGTTCATATCGGCGGTTGGCGTGGTCTGTTTTGTCCGTTGTGTGGGGCGGCGGCGGAGGCGGCGGTGGTGGTGGGAAAATCCTTGAAGCTCTAGCTTGGGAGAAACAACAAAAAACCCAAATCTGCGACACCCAGAGGATCAAAATTAGGATGGCAAAAGAAGAGGAAGCGGCGATTCTTCTGGTACACATTGCTGGAAGAGAAGAGGAATGAAATTGGATGAAACTCGAGTTCAGTAGGTTTGAAATCCCGTGTGTATGAGGGTCGACATGAATAAATAAAATGTCAAACCCAAATGGCGTTGTTGTCTGTATTTCTCTCAGATGGGGTTTGAAGCTTAGTTGTGAGATATAAGAACAAAGAAAAGACGGCTATAATGGAATGGGACACTCAGAGAAAAGAGAGAAGGACGACGGTGGGCCACGTGATGAGGGAATAGCAGGCTGAAATGGTCCACCTTCATATAATATGGTAACGGAACTTGGGTTTGACTCCTTTTCTTCCCTATTCACTAAACAATAACCAAAACAAGTAGAGTTTCATTCAGAATCCGACCTTTGTCGGTGCCTATTTTTTTATGATAAAGATTCCATAGAAAAGCCATGTATGGTATAGCCAAGAGGGGGTTTGTTTTTTCTTTTTCTCCATGATTTTTGATAATACATGACTTATGGGAGTGTTCTTGGGGAGCTCCCCAACCCAACTGGGGTGTAAAACTTAGAGCAGAGTAGGCATAAGATGAATAGAGAAATGAGGCAGTTCCTACGCAGAAACAGAAGATGTAAAAGGAAAGGGCCACGTTCTATCAATTTCAGAAAGCCTGTGTTCAATTCTGAGCATGATGCAGGCATTAAAGTTCAGCAACTTTTGCTTCCTATTTCCACTTTGTACTCTTCTTCTGTCTTATCACCTTTTAATCCTCTTCCGGTGTCCTTTATTACCTTTGCCTTTTTCCTTTTGGCCCTTTCGCCTTCTCACTCCTCCATTTTCCTTCACTCACTCATGAAACTAAGGCTAAATGTTTAAAAAGAAAAAAAAGTTAAATATATCTTTTTAGACCGACCTTCTTATCATTGAGGATTATTGGAAGTGAGTCTCACTTTGACTAGTTTAGAGAATGATTATAAGTTTATAAGTGAGGAATACTATCTTCATTGGTATGGGGCCTTTTGGAGAAGCTCAAAACAAAGTCATGAGAGCTTATGTTCAAAGTGGACAATATCAACATTATATAAATCCGTGATTCCTAACACTTAATAGGTGAACTTTTGAGAGTTTTATTAATATTTTCAATTTCTTTTTAAATTTCTTTTTTTAAAAATATACTATTAGAACATAAATAGAAACAATTAACAAAAATAGTTTTGAATTTAAAAAAATTGTATTAGCACCCATAATATTTATTTAAAAATCTTGGGTTGGAAACTCTAGAAGAACCCATTTAAAAGTAACTCATATCAATATTTTTTTTTTTTCTATATAGACACTCATCTTTTCCTATTTGTCCAATTCTTACACCAATTTTTTCATTAACAAAACATAACAAAGTATAAAATCTCACAAAAATCTCAAAATCAAGCTCATTTTTCAAAATATCATCTTCCATGACAAGGAACCTTCTTAAATTAATTATATAGCAAATAAACTAATTTGAACTAAAAGTGATGAACAAAATCTTCATTACTATAAATTTAGCAATGTTACTCTACATTTGACATATTACCCTACATTTAATTACCCACAGATAACCTTGTTAAAATATATAAATTCTAACATTCTTTAGTGATTATATTATTATTCGTTATTCTTGCTATAACCTATATATACTTCGATTGAATGGGTAGTTCTAAAGGTGGAAGAAAGAAAGAAAGTAGAGTAAGAGGATATTTAAGCCGATAGGAAAAATAAGAAAGTTTTAGATCATAAATATAAATATAAATATAAGTAGAGAAAAAAGAAAATGAAAAAGAGAAGTAATATGGTGTAGATTACTAATGGTAAAAGCTTTTTTTTAGTTTTAAAATGATCAATGGGATTATTTTTAAAACAAATTACTAAATATTTAGTCCAAAAATCAAGAATAAAAGATTTAAGACTATATGAGTATTTTCTAAAGTTTAGGGCAAGAAAGAGGTTGGGAAAGTAAGGCAAATGACTTGGTCAATAAGGGAATTCAACTTCTTCTGATTTGACAGCTCCTAAAAGTTCCAATATACTCCTTTCTTTCTTTTTCTTTTCACTTGGAATTATATACAAGCTTAGTTTTCTCTATATTGAACCAAATCACAAGCTGTCTCTGACTGACTCCAAAAAGTAATACTCTGACTGAAATATTCTTTGCTTAAATCTTATTCAACATACTTTCTCCAGCCACTAACAACAAAGGAGCCTCTCCCTTCGGCAATCAGTATAGGACAGTCCACCTTAAATGATACATTTTGAACATATAATAATCTTCAGAATTTGGCTTCATTACCCAAAGCTCCTATCATCTTCAGAACCTCTTTTGCTCATGAACACCATGAATTTACACACAGTCTGATCATAATATATCATCAGGGACCCAATAGAGATAAACCAATAATATGCCTATATGCAGAGGAGATGGGGTGGATTTTAAGAATGGCTAGCCATTCCGACCAATGAGTTTGAACGGCTTGCCTTAGGAGATAACTTTGCCACTGTAACCTTTGTGAAGGATGGTAGATTTTTCAGAAGTGCAATTGAAAAAAAAAAAAAAAAAACCACCTTTCTGCAGTGTTCACTGGAGAAGTTCAGAGAATCACTCGTAGATATGCACTATTGATTGTATCTGCATCTGCAACCAGGAAATCTGAAAAGAAGCATTAAACACAAAATTCGAACTTCTTTCACGAGTTGGTCGAAGTTTGTATTCAATGTCTGACTTCAATGATGCACCCAAAAGATTTTGAACTTACAGGGAGGTTTTAATTTCCATAATTGTTAGCTTGACAACGTCACCAGGATGAAAAACGAGTTACGGACTAGAGATGATGTTTTCAAGGAGGAAATGATCTTCCAAAAGATTGCACAGTTCAGCATCCATAAACAGTGATTCAATAGCTTGGAGAATTAAGAAAGCACCCGTTACATTGCGGATAGCAACATCAGAGTCTTACGTAAAATAGGTGGTGTTGGTCCTTCCATGTTTATTCTTGGTGCTCAGATACGAACAAGTGAAAGTGATACAGTGAACTGAGAAGGAACTAAAGGAATCAAATAACAAGATTCCAATTTACACTCGAGCTTAATGAGAGTTCAAAAACTTGGGGAGAGGAAAAGGAAAGGGAAAAGAAAGAGAAAATCCTTGAAAATTGAATGAAGTTTTTTATCATGCAAGTTATTTCTAGTTGACAGGGAAATATGTTCGAGTCAAATTAAGTTTTGGATTACTATGTATTTTCTTAAAATTAATTTTAAATATATCTTTTCGAGAAAGTATTTACTAATATAGCATCTCTTAATTGATATAAATTTGTCTATAATAGTTGTGATCATATTATTGTTGATTAATTTAGATAGGGATTAATTGTAATGTCATAAGAACCATTAATTATATTATATGTTTATCACTAATAATCAATCAGAATTGACCTAATTATATGCCTTTTATTTTTATATAATATTTTGTTATAACATACCAAAATAGAATATTAAATTTACAATTTCTTAAACTATTATTTTGTAATTGTTGGGATAAATATACTTTTAGTTCATGAGATTTAAGGTTAGTTTTTATGGGGTTCACAACACTAATTTACTATCTTTGCTCACTCCATTCATATTATTTTGATTTTGTTGATTAGTTGGACTCACCTCCATGGCACCCTTTTTGCAAGGGTTTTTCCCATCTGTTTATCAGAAAGAAGCTTTCTACATTTCTACCAATTAGTACTGCAAGTTTGGTAGTCTTACCCTCACTATGTTCACATATCCTCTTTATTTGGCAGCATTTTTTGCCTCACCACTACGTTGGTTCTCTTTCCTTTCACAAAAGTGGAATTCCTTGGTGCCAAACCAATCGCCTAACTATAGATGGTATCAAATCCCAAATTTTTCTGTATTTTTAAGTAATGAGAGATCTTATTATTTCCTGAATTATTTTGCTGAATGAATGACTTTGGAGATAATTTTCTCATTCTCCTCAGAAAGAAGACAATGATGGAATGAAACTAGATCAAACTAACAATAATGAGTAGGTCCCACTTTAATTTTATCACAAGTTATTCTGAAACACCAGATCTCGGCATTTTCTTTTCTTGGAATTGAGAAAATTAAGAGCCTGGTGGAAGATGTTGGATTTAAGATGCTATTCCTACGGAAAGAAAAAAATGGATTCCACGGAAAGGCGTCAACACCAAGGTTATAACTAGGTGAGAGGCAATTGCCCATCAGTCAAAAAGTTTTTGTTTTGATTTGGTTTTTTTTTTTCTATTTCGCATTGGTATAAAATGGATTTTTAAAGAAATATTTTCATTCACGTAAATTTACTAGTTTGTTCTAAGCTTTTGAAAATGATGCCAAAAGGTCTGTATTTTCTCGCGCAGGTTTTCTTCTAATCCTTTCTCTCTGATCTATGAGCTTCAATTTATTCGAGAGGCAAATATGACAGTAGTCTATGCTAACATAGGCTTTGGGTGTTTAAAAAGCTGATCTTCGTGTCCATTTACTTTTATAAGAAAATAAATTACCGATTGGGCAAGGGCAAAACAATTTTTATATATATATATATATATAAAATAAAGAATAAAGAGGAAATCATGAAAGAAGCCTG
This sequence comes from Cucurbita pepo subsp. pepo, assembly GCF_002806865.2. NCBI lineage: Eukaryota > Viridiplantae > Streptophyta > Magnoliopsida > Cucurbitales > Cucurbitaceae > Cucurbita > Cucurbita pepo. The sequence continues at coordinate 1,799,676 of NC_036646.1, forward strand.
GAAGGCAGTAAGAACCTTGTCTAGAGAGGGAAGCTACAAAAATCTGGCAATTAGGCATAAACATGATAAGAAACTTTCCATACGGAAATCCAGCTAGAAACTTCAGAAGCGACCTAACTTTCACGCCTCTTCCACCAAACATTTTCTTGTCAACAAAAATGCTCTTATTCCTCTCTTTTAAACATCCCAAATATTGCCAAACTTGGATTGATCTAACTGGTCTCACTTTGTTTCTGAAACAAGGGTCCACAATGAGTTGAAAGGCTCCAAAATCCTGGTTTATCACTCAACTAAGACCAACAGATTTAAAGGTTCTACCTCCATTGTCAATAAATGAAGACGTCGCCTAGGTACATTAAATAGTGACTCGTGTTGAAACATGAAAAAGATTAACCTCCAGTATGCGAGTCTAGCTGATGGATATACAAGGGAAAGATCATTTTTATCTTATCTGTACAGGAATAAAAGGTGGAGATCTTCAAAGAGTAGAGTGCTAGGAAAATATTGGTTAGCAAGTGCCTGAATTGTAAAGAGTCGGTGAGATTTCACTAATCAGTTGTAGTGAGTTGGCCTAGTTTGTTAGGCTAGAGAGGGGACATAAATGAGTCTCTACAATTCAAATGCTGCCTCAACTATTTAAATTGTGCAGCCATATGTTACAAGGAGGATGGTTAACAGAACTAGAATTTCTATCACTGTAGTTTTTCACACTTTCTTCGTATTGCCAAGTTAGCTAATCCGAACATTTGCTTAGAGGAGTTCGAGAATGTTATGCTAGTTGTGGCTCCTATAGTTCAGGTTATCTCTATGGCAGCAATTGATGTAAACCGAGATATCCTCGGTATCCTAACTCTGACATGCTTCCGTTAAAGAAATCTCAAGGACACGAGTCATTATCCAGAGCTCCTGCTCTTAGAAAACAACGAGATTTTTGATACAACAAGCATACTCTCAACAAAGGTTACTCAAATCTTAATCTATTAAGCCAGAGTAATCTTAATACACTAATGCGCTTAATAACACGATAGGATGAGCTCAAAGACTAACTAGATTTACGAAATTCAAACTTGAAACAGATTGTTCTGATTACATAAATGCAAAATCAACAGTAAATTAAACAAGAAATCCACAGACAAACAATGCTTACAAAAATCGAGAATCAAGAACAATTCAGTATAGTAAATAAGACGGAGAATGTGGTACTTACACGGTTTTCAATCCTTTAACATCATTCTAGTCCGAAAGTTCACGAAAGAGCGCCGAAAATGCTTCATCATTATCTCAGGATAGCAATGACGAACCGCTACGTATAAGATATCACGAGTAAGCGAGAGTGAAATGCAACTTTTCAATTTGAACTGTACCTTCAACAAAGAAACCGGACACAGCGAATGGTATGGAAAACGAAAAGGATAGAGAAATTGTACCTTGGACTTGCTGAACCTGCTTTGGTTTCGGGTAAGAGCTTTGAAGTTCGTTGTTCCAAGAGTGGCGCTCCCATGGAACCGACGAGACGACTGGGTCAGGCAAGCGCGTGATCCCGCGAGAAGCCGCGAAAATGGGCCCGAATGGATATTTTGGCCCACATTTCAAATAAATTTAGAATTTTTTGAAATAAAAAGCCTTGCATTTTATTATTATTATTATTTTATTTTTTAAAAAGAAAATTGATATACTCAAAATATTATATTATTAAAATTAAATATTGATTAATATTTATATATCGTTGATATACTCAAAATATTACTAAAACGACGCATGAACATTTGACTTCAATATCAACTCACCACTAGTAAACATTTAAAACGCGTTTTTTATGGAGAGATTTTCACACTCTTATGAATAATGTTTACTTCACCTCTCCAACCGATGTGAGAATTCACAAATATCCACCCGATTTGTATTACTGATACATATTTGCCATTAATGAAGGTAGAAATCAACTATCGATTTTTTTGGCCATAGACGAAAAATAATTTATAAAACATATAAAAATTGAAGTGTCGAGACGTTCATATATTGACGTTAAAAAAGTTTATGTAAAGAAAAAAAATTAATGCTACTTTAAAATTTTTATTGATATTTTTAAATATATTTTTTAAATTAAAAAAAATTTAAATGGTAATAACAAAATATAAGATTATGGGCCCGTCTATTTTGCAATAAGAGCCCAAGACAAGGCTCTGGGCTTTGGGCTCCCAATAAGCGGCCCATAACCATGAATCTAGTCTACGTGGCATCCTCTCTCTCTTTCCCTCCCATAAGGCAAGGGGTCCACGTAGTTAAGCCCATGGCATGTGAGTGACGTGGACAGTACCCTTCATTTACGTGGATTACTTTAAATCAGACCCACTTCAATAAATATAAATTTACACGTAGGACAAAGAGAATCGGTCGGCTGAAAAACGTCGGCCCAATTGGGGGAGATAGAGATAAGGGTAATGGGTCGTTGACACGTGTCAAAACGAGATGGTGGAGGGAAAAGGGGATAAGATTTGAAATCCACTGTGTGGTCATTACAAGCGTGACATGATCTTGAATCCCAAGCTTACGACCACTGAATGGGTTTGCGAATGGATAAAAAGGCCTAAGCGGTGGAGAATCGTTGAAGCGAAAGGGGTTGAATTGAGCTAAGGCCTTATAAATACACCATTTCTGAGTGTCACCCGTCGCTAACTCAACCAGCGCCGGCGTTCAAGTACTCTACTACCTAGCTAGCTAACAAAAAACAGAACAAAAAACAGAACAGAGGGTATCAATGGCTTCCATTGTCTCCTCCGCCGCCGCTGTCGCCTCCGTGAACAGGGCTTCCCCTGCTCAAGCTAGCATGGTAGCACCCTACACTGGGCTGAAATCCACCGCTGGCTTCCCTGTCACCCGCAAGAACAACGACATCACCACTCTTGCTAGCAATGGTAGCAGAGTTCGGTGCATGAAGGTATTAAACCACTCAATTCGTTTGTTAAAATTATGGGTTGTTCTTAATTTTTTGTGGGTTTGTTTGTAAAGGTGTGGCCACCACTTGGATTGAAGAAGTTCGAGACTCTGTCTTACCTGCCTGATCTTACCGGTGAACAATTGTTGAAGGAAATTGCATACCTTCTCCGCTCTGGCTGGGTTCCCTGCATCGAGTTCGAGTTGGAGGTTAGTCATATTAAGAATCACGACTCCCCACAATGGTATGCTATATAGAAAATCCCCCCTCGAACAAAGTATACCATAAAGTCTCGTGTGAGGCCTATGAAGCCCTCGAACAACCTCCCCTTAATTGAGGCTAGACTACTTTCTCATGACCCTTTACCCTATTTGTTCGACATTTGATGATTCTAGTAACATGGCTAAATTAAAAGCATAATTCTGATACCAGACATGACATTGGTGGCTTGGTTTTTGGCTAGCAAGAATTGAGATGTATTACTTGCTTATAAACTCATGATCATTTCTGAACTGGGTTTGGATGATTTTGCAGAAGGGATTTGTGTACCGTGAGAACCACAGGTCACCGGGATACTACGACGGACGATACTGGACCATGTGGAAGCTGCCCATGTTCGGGTGCACAGACCCAGCTCAGGTGGCGGCTGAGATCGAGGAGGCCAAGAAGGAGTACCCCAACGCATTCATCAGGGTCATTGGGTTTGACAATGTCCGCCAAGTGCAGTGCATCAGTTTCATTGTCTACAAGCCTGCATCCTACTAAGTTTCTTCATTCCCGCCCATCGCCGCCTTCACTTGGGTTTCAACAAATTTATTTCCTTTTTAAACCTTAATTTTCTCTTTACATTTTGTTGTGTTCATCATCAAGCTATGTTTATTTCCCCGACTTTCCAACTCGATTCGGAATAAATGATGCTTTGATTTGTTGTTAAGAACTCGTATCAATCTTTCTATCTTTATGCATCGCCAAATTCTATGGAATTCTATCGAAATCGCGATAAAAATTAAGTAATTTTTTAGATATGATGGAGAAATTGATTGTCGTTTATAATTAGAACGTATATATTTACGAGTAAATTAATGTTTTGATTGAAGGGTACAGAAGATAGAACGTCACAATTATCAAAATGATGCAAACAAATTTAACTTTTTAATAATGTTGAAGTTTTATTTGTATGAAAAAGAAAAGAAATTAACGAAAAATATCAATTGAAGTGCCCTTGTCTTAAAGGATGCATGACCCTTCATCCGTAGAAATCGCCCACGAGTAACAAAGCTCACATAAGGTACCGAGAGGACTATCACAGTTAGGTGCGAATAAATTACCTCCTATTTGTAAAGTACCCTTCTTCTTATTTAGGGGCTGAGGTGAGAAATGGCTTGATGAACAGTTCCGCAACTATTAATAGTATAGTAGGGTTGAAACACGAGAGTGCCCGCCTTTTCTTTCACGCTGGCCTAAGTCAATCTTTTAGTAAGCATAATCGTGTATATATATCTATATCTATATATATCTTCGATGCTGTCATTTCGAAATGTCCGCTTCAACTACCAAAAAGCTAAGTTGGCTAGACGAGCCCAGATGTGAGGAAGCAAGAGCAATAAAACAACAAATCTCTCGCTTAAGGCTTTTCATCGTAAGGGGCAAAGAGAAGAGCTTTTGCTACTGAGAAAGCGAATGGTAAGCACGAAGGTTCAAGACTTAACCGAGCGTTAGCGAAGTGCTGTAGTAGCGCTGAACCCCTATGTGCTATAATGCTGAGCCAAGGACACTCCGCCTTATCTATAGAAGCAGCCAACTGAGTTGTAATTCGGTAAGAATAAACGAGTAATTTATGTGAAGAGGGCTTAGGGTTTCCTCTCGTTTTTTCTAATAGGATTAGCTCGTTGGTGAATTGGGCTTCTACTGTGAATTATTGGGTTGTAGACATGCGAGGGCACGGCCACACGGGCTCAAACGACTCAACTGGTTCAGGTCAAGTTGGACTCGGTCAAGACGAACTCTTATAGGTTTTTAGACCCTCTTGTTTCATCATTTAGGTTAAATTTTACTTCAAAACTAGATTGAATAGGTTATATTGGTAATTTTCTTACATTAATTTTTTTATTTAAATATTGAATATAAATATGTGATTATGATGAATTTTGATTTCGTTTTCGAAAAATTATTATACAAGTGGAGGAAAATGACATGAACATGTGAACCACTGTTTCAATCCAACAATCAATCCGTCCCTTTCCGAATTGTACGGCACAACAACCAAGCCCATTTCAGGCCCATTATTGTGACATGAGTCCAAGCCCATTTCCGGCCCAATATTGTGACATGAGTCCAAGCCCATTTCCGGCACATTATTATGACATGGGTCCAAGCCCATTTCCGGCCCATTATTATTGTGACGGGTCCAAGCCCATTTTCGGCCTATTATTGTGACATGGGTCCAAGCCCATTTCCGGCCCATATTTATTGTGACATGGGTCCAAGCCCATTTTCGGCCTATTATTGTGACATGGGTCCAAGCCCATTTCCGGCCTATGATTGTGACATGGGTCCAAGCCCATTTCCGACCCATTATTGTGGCATGGGTCCAAGCCCATTTACGGCCCATTGTTGTGACATGGGTCCAAGCCCATTTACGGCCCATTATTACGTCATGGGTTCAAGCCTATTTCCGGCCCATTATTGTGACATGGGTTCAAGCCCATCCACACAATTGGGCTTAGGTTTTGCAGCATGTTAGTAAGCCCAAATAGAACGGCTAGCCAAGCTTGAGTAAACGGTCCAAGTTATAGCAGGAAGCAAAGAATCTTTGATCCCATCGACAAAATTGTGTCAGAATTCAGAAATCAATACTCCATTAAAGAGACAAGCTCTGCAACAAAGCTGCTCTGAAGAGAGAGAGAAAGAGAGAGGTTAGGAATCCCTCAATTAACCAACATAAACACACTCTCAACAACCCTAAGGGCCCGAACAACCTCCCCTTAATCGTGGCTCGATTCTTCTGGAGTTCTCGAATAATGTACATATTTTATTCGACATGTGAGTCACTTTTGACTACACCTTTGAGGCCCACAACTTCTTTATTCGACATTTAAGGATTTTATTGACAAGACTAACCTAAGAGCATAACCCTGATACAATGTTATGAATCACAACTCTCCACAATGGTACGATATTGTCTTTCGACTCTTCACAATGGTACGATATTGTCTTCTGACTCTCTACAATGGTACGATGTTGTCCGCTAATCCTCAACTAGAGAGAAACTTATCCTCAACTAGAGAGGGAGGGAGGGAGAGAGGGAGGTACTTATTCGACCAACAAAGTGGCTTTCGCAAAAGCCGGAGAGGTCGGCGATTCCCTGAAGAAGATGCCCTGAAAAAGCAATCTTATGGATCCATATCGGTAGCTAGCGTTATGCTTAAGCATACTTTCAAAACAAAATTCAAAAAACCCAGAAAGAAAGATGAACAGAGATGAACAGAGATTCAGAAAGAAAGATGATGAACAGAGATTAAGAATAAGAAATGTTCTACAATATATCAACATGTTCATCACTTCTACAGACTCCATTTCAAGTTCTTCTGCAATATCTACAAATTGCCTCTCACTCTCTCTCACAAATCATCCCAAAACCAGCGAACAACAATGAAAATTTCCTCAACCTTATGACTTCTAAGTACAAAAATATAATACAAGAGGTTGACCATCCACGCATCCTTGCTTGTTCTTGATCGACTCGAAAAAAGAAAAAAAAAAAAGAATAAAAAAGAAAAAAAAAGAAAAAAAAGCTTAAAAATACATAGCTTTTGTATACATGGGAATTGATTTTCATTTACATTTTCAAAGAACACTTCAAAAGTATTCACAAAAGAAGGGCAAATTGTATTTGGAGATCTTTGTATTCTATGGATTTGAAATTGAGATGGGTTTTCTAAGCGAAGGCAGGGATGCTGCAATTTTGCCTATCCCTGTCCAGGCAATCGAAACCCTCAATCCTCACCGTTGGTTTGTTCCCAAAACTCGCCCTTACACGGCCGCCTCCCTTCCTGGAGGTTGCTGTAGGGGGCGACAACTGACCTGACGGTGAAGCGATCGGTGAAAAGGGGATGAAATTTTCATCCCCGAAACGGTCGTCCTGAATCAATGGGTTGGCTACTCTGCTCGGCGGAGACCCACGTAAAAAAGGGGGCGTCGAAGCCAACTGCGTAAACGATTGATCCACGCTGCGACAATCCTATAAAATTCAACAACTTAAGCTACCAGGGCCTCCTCTAAATTCCGATATTCATCTCTTATGATCTGAAGAAACGAAAAATGAAAAGAGATAAGAGCATAGCATACCTTTTTCAGCAGGAAGTCAAGCAGATCCGGTCCGGCTGCCATGTCAATTTGCTCAACTTGGTGACTGAAATTCAGTTCAAGAAAGAATTAACAAAAGGGAGGCATTTCCAAGGGTTCTTCTTTTGTAAAATCACGATAAGAATCAGAAAACTAACCAAACATTCCACCGGAAAAAGCTATCGGCGTGGCCGTTGACGGCGACCTGTAGATTACTAAGACGCCGTGGTTTAGGGCAAACAATATGATCTCTAACGTCTGAAACGGGACGCGGAACAGAGGTCCTCATCTCCTCGTCGTGACCCGAGAAGGTGTTCGACAGAATGCCGCAGTGATTCATACTCGCCTTCGGTTATTCCAAGGGACAAATAAAGCTGGAGAGATGAGAAAGCAACCGAAAACATATGTAATACAAGAAACAAAGCATCCTGGCGACAAATGGCACCAAACAAACGATGAAATCGGAAGAAAATTCAAAGTTTGATTTTGTCCCCCCCGCAAATCGGAAATTGTTCGGAAATTTCGCGAATAATTAAAATATTCAAGCTAAAAAGAACGGACAAAAAAGAAAAATTAGTTCATTACATGGCATGATCCTTTACATCACTATCATAACAATTAAAAAATTAAGACAAACACGCACATATGTTATCCAAAGCCCCTTAGTAGATCGAAAAAAATTAATAATCAAAACCTGCACGAATTCAAAATTATTTTCATAAAATACTAAAATCATAAACGATTCAATAAGTCCTCTAATCCTCAAACCCTAAAACACAACTTCCTTCCCTAAAAACCCTAATCCATTCATCCAGAGTAAAATTAACCATCTCTAGACCTAAACAGTTCCAAAAGAACTCCAAAACCAAACACCAGATCCACGCCAAAGAAGCCTAGAATTTCCATATCTCACAAACAGATTCAAATTCCACCACAACAAAAGAAAAATCAAATAAAAGAGGGAGCGAAAAAGAACAAAACCTGAAAATCAAGTGGCAGCAGTTGAGTATCCAACCTTCAAAAAGTTGAGAGCAGTATTATATACAGAATGAAAGAAGGAAAAGCCAGGACAGCGGCGGGCCGGCGGATGTAAACGGGGAAACAAATACAAAAGGAAAAGAGCAAACAGAAGAACAGCGCCGCAGTGTACAGAGCAATCAGAAAAGCAGAACAAAAAAGTTAAGAACAGAGGAGAGAGAAAGTAGAGAGAGAAGGCGGATGAAGAAGAAGAAGAAGACGAAGACCGTTCCCAACTCGCTGGGGTCGGAGGTTTGGGCTTCGGTATTTGGGGTTTTTAAATTTAAATTTTTGTTAATTTCTTTTAAAAAATAATTTTCAAATTTCGTATTTATTAAGTAATTGTAAAATTGGCGGTGCCGGTCGAGGCCGACACAAATATCACCGGTTTCAGCGCCTTAACTTTTATAACATTTTATTTTAAATTAATTCTGTGTAAATATCTCAATGTAGGCCCCACCCTTTGATGAATTAAATGGACGGTTATACTTAATTACCATACAAGCTACGTGATTTCGACACGTGTCTTAGATCATGTGGTTAGTTGGCAAACTTTGGTCTTTTCAATGAAGTGATCACGTGTTTCGTCCTTTTTTTATGCTTCAGAATATTAATTATATATTATTTTTTGTAAAATAAGGAATAATAAATTATATGCTAAATTAATAAATTAATAAAAATAAAAGTTAAATTTTTTTTTAAAAATTAGGAAATGTGTTTTTATTTGGATTTTCTAATTTTATTTTAAATTTTGATAATGGAAATGAAGCTTGTTTGACTAATAAAATTTTATTGTATTTATGTGGAAATAAATAAATTCTATCACGTCAAAGTAGTCAAGTGTTCAGACGCCCAAAAACAAAATATAATTTAAAAAAAAAAGTCAAATATAAATTGGAGTAAATATAATGACGTAAACAAAAACCCTTCCAAATTTTACGGTAACCTTTGGGAACCAGCAATGCTCCCCTGCTCTTTAAGACGTGCTGGGAAGTGCTTCTGTAAAATAAAATATTTCCCTTCACAAAAAAACAATAATATATATATGTATTTAAGTTTATTCGGTTAAAGTTATCCTAACAGCTAGGTAAGGAGGATGTAAAAGCTGCTAGGGCGGGTAGATATTATTGTCTTTAAGCTATTCCTTATGAACTTTTTCTCAAGGTTTTAAAACGCTAAGGAGAAGTTTTTCATACCCTTATAAAAGATGTTTTGTTTTCCTCTCCGACGATGTGAGATCTCGTCGGGCGGTACGCCAGCAAGGATACTGAGCCCTAAAAGAGGGTGGGTACCAAGCGGTGTATCGTCGAGGACGCTAAGCCCTAAAGGGAAGTGGATTATGAGATCCAACATCGATTGTAGAGAGGAATGAGGGCTAACGAGGACGTTGGGAATCGAAGGAGGGTGGATTGTGAGATCCCACATTGATTGGAAAGAGGAACGAGTGTCAACAAGGACGTTGGGTCTCGAAGGAAGGTGGATTGTGAGATCCCACATCGATTGGAAAGAGGAACGAGGGCTAACGAGGACGTTGGGAATCGAAGAAGGGTGGATTGTGAGATCCTACATCGATTTGAAAGAGGAACAAGTGTCATCGAGGACGTTGGGTCTCGAAGGAAGGTGGATTGTGAGATCCCACATCGATTGGAAAGAGGAACGAGGGCTAACGAGGACGTTGGGAATCGAAGAAGGGTGGATTGTGAGATCCTACATCGATTTGAAAGAGGAACAAGTGTCAGCGAGGACGTTGGGTCTCGAAGGAAGTTGGATTGTGAGATCCCACATTGATTGAAAAGAGGAACGAGTGTCAACGAGGACGTTGGATCTCGAAAGAGGGTGGATTGTGAGATCCCACATTGAATGAAGAAAGGAACAAGTGTCAGCGAAGACGCTGGGCCTCGAAGGGAGATGGATTGTGAGATCCCACATCGGATGGAGAAGAGAACAAAACATTTTTTACAAAGATATGAAAACCTCTTCCTAGCAGACGCGTTTTAAAACTTTGAGCAAAAGCTCAAAAGAGAAAGCACAAAAAGAACAACATTTATCTAACGGTAGACTTGAGAGCTATTTCTATCCCTACTCACCATTTCATTCTCGGTCCTTACAGAACTTCTCATTTAATTTTGCTAGAATCAGGACAATAATTTCCTACAGAGAATACACAAGAATCGAATTTCCAGCCATATAAGGTATAACTTAAACAGCATGGTGTGTAACAACCGAGGGATTTCTGTGGGTTTTGGAAGATAAATTTGAACTTACTTTTCTCCTAACATAGATTAAGCTTGCTTGGAAAGATCATCATTTTTGGCTCGTGGGTATGCCTTTTACACTAAAATAAAGCTTCAGAAGAGAGGGAAAGAGAGAGAGAGATAGAGTAAAAGACCTGGAAAGCAAATCCAAATTTGTTAAGAGGGCACCACCATGAGTGGTGCAGCCTTTGGTTTTGTGGTCGCTTTCAAATTTCTCTCGACGCAAATGAGCATTATTGAATGGCAGCAAATGAGTCATCCAGCAATATATGATTAATAAAGCACATGCCTTGCATCCAAAACAACAGTACACATTATTTATTGAAGCAAACCATCATGAAAGTGACCAAAACTTTCAAATTGACTAATTCTAATAGACTATTGCTTTCCTGTTCCAGATTCCCAGTATCAAAAAAGGATAAACCCCATAGCTCTATTGAAAGTCCTACCCACGTGCTAAAAACGAAACTCGGTCGCTCTAAATTCAATACAAATTTCCTTTTCACTCTAATACCATTTTGAAAATTCAACAGTTGATTCAGAAATGTCCTAATCTGGATGTGGTTAGTTTAAATAAAAGGAATGGTTAGGACCTAACTGAATCATCCATATTTGATGTCCTCTGCCCCTCGCTAGTCAACTAGTATTCAACGCGCTATTTCTGAATTGAACCATGTTTTTAAATTCCTTCACTATTTTTTGGCACCAACATTTTCAGAGAAGCAAAATTTGCTCTTGAAGTTAACCAATAATACAATCAAATTACAATGGAAGAGATTTAACCTGGAATTTGTCACCAAACTGCAACTTTACACAAGCATTCATGAGGTAGCTTGTTCTGCAGCAGCTGCTGCAGCCCTTTTCTTTGCGAAATATTCTTCTGCTCGAGCGAGGTTCTTAGCCACTGATGGCTTGACCCACTTCTTTCGTCCAGGTAATACAGTAAGCGTGCAGCCAGCAGCCTCAAGCTTCTCTTTGGCTGCTGATGAAAAAGCCCGAGCTTTAATATTTAGCTTCACACTCAGCTCCCCATCAGCTAAAATCTGAAGGAAATACAAAGCCCAGCAATTATCAATCAGTTACCATGACTTAGTGAGATTGAATAGTTGACCCAACTAAAGAAGTCCACTTCAATTGGTATATTTTTCGCGAAAAAGCAAATATGAGATAACAGATCCAATCTTCCACCGGGAGAGATTTTGAATAGCTGTCCTGAATTCATGTTGATTGCACATGCCTATTACTAAATGCGAGGTCCCACGTCGGTTGGAGAGGGAAACGAAACATTCCTTATAAGGGTGTGAAAATCTCTCCTTAGTAGACGAGTTTTAAAACTTTGAAGGGAAGCCCGAAAGGAAAAGTCCAAAGAAGACAATATTTGCTAGCAGTGAATTTTTGCAGTTACACTAAACTTGTTGAGGAGATGAAATATAACCAAATTTATCTATTTGAGTCGATCGTCAAAAGAAGAATTAGGCAAAAAATTTAGGATAGTGCACCATAAGGTCCATTTTGATCTTTGCTATCCTCACAATGTAGATACACGTGACATTAGTACCTTTAATGGGAGTTTCCTTTCTCTTCCCGAAGGGTTGATTAAACCCTTCTCCTTCAAAGTTTCCAAGGTGACTTGTTCCCCTTCCTGAAATCCTGCCGCTTCAATGTCTTTCAAATTCACCGGCACATATTTAGGTAACCCAGCATGCATACCTTGAAAGAAAAAACAATTGTTTAGCTCGAATATCATTAGTTGATACAAACGAAACAACGAAAAAGACAAATGTAATACACAACGTATCGTCTTAGAACATTTTTTAGAGAAAAGAAAAGAGTAAGAAATGAGAAGAGAAACACGTAGAGGAAATCACAAAATACGTTCATACATGAGATTCAAGTACCTCTCAACCTGTGATGATAAACTAAACATTCTGACCTAAGGCATAGCTAGTAACAAGGACAAGGCAAGTATACTAGTACTATACAAGACATTATGTTCGGGAGTTTATTTATTGGGTCCATGGATGGTGTATTCCATCTAGACGCTTTCATAAGTACATTTTATTTGCATTTAATCCTATTAGATATTTCGTCATTGTTTCGTGTTAATTGATTATCTATTTCTCTCATTTTCATGATCTGTAACAGCTAAAGTTCACCGCTAGCAAATATTGTCTGCTTTGGCTCATTATGTATCGCCGTCAGCCTCACGGTTTTAAAACGCGACTACTAGGGGTTTCCACACCTTTATAAGGAATGTTTTGTTCCTCTCTCCAATCGATGTGAGATCTCACATAAAATTAACAACCTCTCATGTCTAGTTTGGAGATAAACTCTCTCCCACTTAGTAGAATACTTGAAGAAGCATCATCATAAACCATTACAGCTTCCTAATCACTCAGCCCAAACACTATAATTATGGTGTAACAGGGAGAAGGACGTCCACTTAGAGAGTGAAAGCTTGTCTCCTTGTCCTACACTCCTAAAAATCTTACAGGGCTGAATGTTCTTCGTTCCAGGTTGAAGGAATTACACAATATTACGAGTAGAACAAGTCCAAACAACTAATAGCAAATGGAAGTCCAAACAACTAATAGCAAATAGCAAATGGTCTATAAGCCCACGGCTAGCAAATATTGTCTTTTTTGAGCCTTCCCTTTTGGGTTTCCCCTCAAGGTTTTTAAAATGCGTCTGCTACGAAAAATTTCCACACCCTTCTAAATAATGCTTTGTTCTCCACTCCAAACGATATGGGATCTCACAATCCACCTCCTTCAGGGCCCAGCTTCCTCGCTGGCACTCGTTCCTCTCTCTCCAATCGAAGTAGGCTCTCACAATCCACCCTCCTTCGGGACCCAAGGTCCTCGCTGGCACACCACCCGGTGTCTGGCTCTGATACCATTTGTAACAGTCCAAGCCCACCGTTAGTAGATATTGTCCTCTTTGGGCTTTTCCTTTCGGGCTTCCCCTCAGAGTTTTAAACGCGTATGCTAGGATTTGGTTTCCACACCCTTATAAAGAATACTTTGTTCTCCTCCCCAACTGATGAGGGATCTCACAAAAAGCAGAAATTGTCAAAACAACCTCTAAACACTAAACAGCTTAAAATAAATTTGAACTATCCCTCAATGAATAAACAACAACCTATAGCAGAATTAGCCATTGCAGACGCCTAACAGCCAGATACGTAGAGCTCTACAATTCATACACATAAAGCAACCAGTAGAATGATAAGAATCACAAGGATGGAGATTACCTCCAGCAATTCCTCGAAGTTTAGGGATTCTCCGATAAAGAGGCATTTGTCCACCTTCAAATCCTTTTCTCACACCAGGTCCAGACCTTGATTTCTGTCCTCTCATTCCAAACCCACAGCTACCTCCCTGTCCCGCCGATATACCTCTCCCCTTCCTCTTCGCCTTCTTCCTCGAACCTACCTGTGGTCCAAGATTATCGAGACGGAACCGCACACTCTCACCGGACGAACCAGACAGGGAAGCCGCAGCAGCCTGGCTGCAAACAACCAATCGTTTTCCATCTGCGACCGTGAATTTGAGTCTAGATGAACAAATATTGAACGGATTTGAGTTCAATAGCCTCACATTTCCCTGGAAATGTAATGAATTAGAGTTTCGTGAATGATAAAAGCATCAAATCACTTGAAATTTGAACTGAACTAACATCTGCAATTTTCAATAAAGTAATCAAGAACTACCTTGAAGGAAGTGGTTGAATGAGGAAGAACAGTGGCCGTTCTGGTCAAAGAAATTGAAGATAAGGAAAGAAAAGCAGCCATGGATGAAAGCCAGCGCTTACAGACTCTAACAGTTGTCGTCCCGTTCCCCTCTGTTTGTTCCCAATGTGTCGACACGGGCCTAATGGGCCTTCTTTAATGCCACCACATTTGGGCTTTTTCTCTAATGGGCTTCTTCCTGGATAAATAAAAATTTGGGCCCAAAGAGCTTCAGTAATGAGGCCGGCCCAGAGTTCCGTCGGCAGGCAGCACCGACTCACATAGCCGTTGATACGTACGGTTTACCAAATCAACTGAATTTTGAAATTTTGAATTTTGACTTTAAAAAAAAACGACTAATATCTAACCCCTTTCATAATCTCTTTTTAAAAAAATATATATTTTAATTATTTAAATTTGAATAAATATTTTTATAAAAAATAAAAATTTATTTTAATTTTTTCCCCGTCAACGGTTCCAAAAACTCGAACAAAAGCAGTCAAGCCGACTGTGATGGTCAAAAGAAAAATGTGGAGTAATCAGTAGGATTAAATGGTCGGTGGGAAAAAAATTATAAAATGCATAATTAATCTCTCTAAAATTCCCATTGGGTTATTTAATTTTTAATATTTTTTTAAAAAATAATTATTTGGGGTGGGATTATTTTTCAAAGTATTAAAGAATTTATTGAATAGTAATAAAAAAGAAATGATTAATTATCATAAGTTATGAGTGTAAATATATTTAAAATGATGTTTTTTTTCTTTTTTTTTTATTAAAAAAAAAAGCAGAAAAAGGAAAAAGTGTCGGACAGTTTTTTTCATGCAAAATAATAATAATAAATAAATGAAAATCATTGTGCGTGAAATAAAAGTTGGTCTGAAAGTAAGAGTTGAATTGTGGAAGCTGACTTTATAATTTTTTCCAATTTTAAAAATAATTTCCTCTCTAAAAGGAATGCCGTCTTTTACTAATTCCACACTTCGCGGAGGTTTTTTTTTAAAGAAAAATAATATTTTTCACTTTTTAAGGTTAATTATATATATATATATATATATACTTACGTCATTTTGTGAGGTCTCATATCAGTTGGAGGGAGAAATGAAACATTCTTTATAAGGCGTGTAAATCTCTCTCTAATAGATATGTTTTAAAATTGTGAAGTTGATGGTGATATGTAACATGTCAAGATGGACAATATTGGTTAGTGGTGGGTTTTGGGTATTTCAAATGGTATTAGAGTCTGACATCGGGCGGTGGGCTAGTGAGAACATTAACCCCAAGGAGGGTTGATTGTGAAATCCCACATCGGTTGGAGAGGGGAACGAAACATTTCTTATAAGGGTGTGGAAATCTCTCTCTAGTAGATACGTTTTAAAATTGTAAGGTTGATGGCGATATGTAACAGGCCAAAGTGGACAATATTTGTTAGTGGTGGGTTTGGGGTTATTATAAATGATATAGAGTCTAACACCGAGGGTTGTGCCAGTGAGAACGCTAACCGCAAGGAGGGTGGATTGTGAGATCCCACATCGGTTGGAGAGGGGAACGAAACATTCCTTATAAGGGTGTGGAAATCTATCTCTAGTAGATAAGTTTTAAAATTGTGAGGTTGACGATGATATGTAACAGACTAAAGCGGACAATATTTAATGGGTTTGGGGTATTACAAATGATATCAAAGTCTGACACCGGACGGTGTGCTAGTGAGAACGCTAACCCCAAGGAGGGTCGATTGTGAGATCCCACATCGGTTGGAGAGGAGAACGAAACATTACTTATGAGAGTGTGGAAATATCTCTCTAATAGATGTGTTTTAAAACTTAAGCGGAAGCCCTAAAAGAGAAAGTCCAAAATTGACAAACCCATCCTATTTTCCTTAGTTAGTCGAGTTGGGACTATTATTCTCATTAATCCTCAATAAAAAATTTAATGCAAAAATTTAAATTTATTTTAAATTAATTAATTAATTTTTTAAAAATTTTAAGGGACAAAAACAAATTCCTTTATTTTTAATTTTTAATTTTTTATTATTTTTCCGACATCGCCACAGACTAAATGCAAGTTACCGTCGGTTAGGTAACTGAAAAGGACACTAATTGTTTTTTTTCGTTACCCTTAAAAAGAGGAAATTTAATTTTTATCTTTTTTTATTTATTTATTTAAAAACTATTTTTATGGTTCATTGTCGGTTCTCTACAATTTCATGTTTTATTATTTTTTTTTGTCGGAAGAAACTTTTAAAATAACCTGTTACTTTTTTCAACGCTAATAATTTAAATTTTCCATCCTTTTATTTGAATTTATAATAAATAATCAACAATTTATCAGCTTAGGTTTTTCCCGACGTAAGTTGCCTCAAAGTGTTCGTGACAATAATTTTTTCCGACGTTAGTTTCATCAGCTTAGGTTTTTCCCGATGATTTTATTAGTTTTTCGAATTCACTGTTGCATTTGAAAAATCCTAGAATTATCGTATGTAGTAATCATTAATATTTCTAGAAAAAAAATGAATAATTAAATCAAAATATTTTCAACTGAAACTCATCATTATATTTATAAATTATATTCACAATTCAAACCTTAAAAACGCTTTTTTAAATATGGTCTTAGTTCAAACACGAAGAAGATGATGATGAGGTGGACGATGAGGTGGACGGATTTCAAAATTTCGACCCGTTTGGTCTATTTTCTTCTTCATTGGTTCTTTACTTTTACTTTGGAGCTTTGACCATTTTGAAATTCAATAAAATTGTCAAAAAAAGAAGGTGCTAAAATTGTCAATGAGACAGTCAAAGGTTGAATTTCAATTTTCAAACTGAAATTTTCATATGCATGCTTTTTATTTCTTCTTTTTTCTCGAGATATTCCAAAGTTTAAGGCATTGAATTCGTGAACCGAATTTCAAAAGTCACGACATAACACATGACGAGTCTTATGTGATTCATGATCGTAATGAATACGATAGAAAATCTAAAAACAAAATTTATAAAGACTTTGCTTTTAAAACAAACGATCATTAGACGCTCCATTATTTGATAGCTTATAAATCATTTGAATTAGGTTATAGAATAGCTCATTGGATCAACCGTTCATAACAATGACGTACGATATTCAAACATGATTTGTGGCATGTTCATTTATCTATCATTTTGTTTTGAAATGACATGTACGTAGCCTCCATTATCGAAGCTGGCTAGCAGTGGACCATCAGCTAACCTAACCCTGATTCGCTCCTGAACCTCCTCGGTAAAGCAGCTCAGTTGATAGGCAAAAGGGGTCGATCGATCTTTCATTTTAGGTTCTTGCAGCTGAACATGTTCGGGATATCAACCTGTAAGTCATAGAATTTGTAAAGAAAATAGAAAAGGAAGGTGAAGGGGGACAAGGAGATGTGGTATTATGGTTAGTGTATTTTGTAATAAGAATGAAGGTGGTGCTCTATCTTTTTGATTGTTCCCTTGAATAGAAGCATTACATAAGTGCATTAGTTGCTGAGGTTGGCTCAATTCAGACATTCAAAAGGAGGTGGGGTCTCTAATATGTATACTCCAATTATTACACCCTTTTTCTTTACCCTACATATCTACTCCATCTCGAAGTCGTCTTCTATTTCATTCCTATACCTCGTTTATGTCCAAATTAAAGATATACAGGATCGGATTGGATTGGAGAAGTCTTTTGAACCGGCCCGAAATTGGTGATCCAAATAACCCGAATAAAGTTCACAACCCAACTCAGAAGCTATAATGTATCATTAACATCAGTTACAAATGTCAAATATTTTTAATCTTCGTAATAATCTTGAAAGTAGGGTAGGTAACCCTATTTTAAGGTTGGTCGAGACCCAACTGAAAAAATGTCAACTTGTGAATAGACATTTTCCGAAAATTCAACCCAACCCAAATCGGGGAAAAAAAAACATTGGGTAGTCTTGGGTAGTCTAGGTTAGACGAGTTCTCATGTGAGATCTCACATCAGTTGGAGAGGGGAACAAAACATTTTTTATAAGAGTGTAGAAACCTCTCCCTAGTATACACATTTTAATATCGTGAGACTGACAATAATACGTAACGGGTTAAAGCAGACAATATCTACCAAGCGGTGTGCTAGCGAGGACGCTGAGGCTTGAAGGGAGAGGGAAACGAGTATCAGCGAGGATGCTCGGCTCTAAAAGGGGGTGATTGGAGAGGAGAACGAAGAATTCTTTATAAGGGTGTGGAGACCTCTCCCTAACAGACGCATTTGAAAACCGTGATGCTGATGATAATACATAACGAGCGTGATCGAGACGAGAACGTCTCGAGTCTATGGCACTACACAACGGACTAAAGCAGACAATATCATAACTAGACATCAAGCGGTGTGTTAGCAAGGACGCTGAGCCCTGAAATGGGGTGGATTGTGACATCCCACATCAATTGGAGAGGGGAAGAGTGTCGATGCTCGGCCCCAAAAGGGGGTGATTGGAGAGGAGAACGAAGAATTCCTTATAAGGGTGTGGAGACCTCTCCCTAACAGACGCATTTTAAAACCGTGATGCTGATGATGATACATAACGAGCGTGATCGAGACGAGAACGTCTCGAGTCTATGACACTACACAACGGACTAAAGTAAACAATATCAGAGCTAGGCACCAAGCGGTGTGTTAGCGAGGACGCTGAGCCCTGAAAGGGGGTGGATTGTGAGATCCCACATCGATTGGAGAGGGGAAGAGTGTCGATGCTCGGCCCCAAAAGGGGGTGATTGGAGAGGAGAACGAAAAATTCTTTATAAGGGTATGGAGATCTCTTCCTAACAAACGTGATACTGATGATGATACGTAGCGAGCATGATCGAGACGAGAACGGCTCGAGTTCTATGGGTGATGAGAATGGAAGGCCCCATGCCCACAACGGTTGCCGCCACAAGTGGGCATCACATGGAGACAACTTCCCAAACATAGCTTCCCTTCTTCCATTATTCATGCTTCATTTTCATCCACTCTCTCCGACATTCACTCTCTTTTCTCTCTATTCTTTTCCCATTATTAATTATCATTACTTTTCTTTTTCCTTTCTAATCCCCATAACACACTTTCCTTTCCCCTTTCCTTTTTCTCTTTTTAACATCAAACTTATTGCCTTGTCTCCTCTCCTATACAATACAAACAAAATATTTTTCTCATTCGTCCACGTAAAATGACCAAAATACCCCTACTATACTCCAACGCTGCTAAATTGAATGTATCGTAAATAAAAAAAGTTTAAAAATGAAGAAATTATAAACCCGAAAGTAAAATTTTAACTTTTCAGGTCTCAATCGGACTGTTTTCTTCTTTTTTCCATTAAGCTTTTGACTAACGGTTGAAAATGATGGAGTTTGAATCAGCTCATCCCGAACTTAAAAATATATATATAAATATTAAAGAGAAATTAACGTGTCATAATTGTTAGGGTTGATAATAATTATTTTATTTCTACATGGTTATAATACATCATTATTATAAATAGTATTTTATTGATGTAATGCATAATTACAATAGCAATTTATGTTAATTAAAATTAATTAAGCTAAATAAGTAATTTATTTTACGATTTACAAAAATTACGAAAAATAAATAATTTTTAGTTTAACCAAACTCTTGAAATAATTATAAAAATAATAAATAAATAAATAATTTATTTTACGATTTACAAAAATTCTTGAAACAATACAAAAATAAATAAATAAATAAAATTATTAAAAAGAATTTGATTGAGTGTGGTTGCAATAATTAAAAGTGAATTAAATATTATACTTTTTAGTTTGACGGATAAATATAATTTTTTATTATCCGTATAATTTGATTTTGGCTTTAATTACTGCTCATTGTTAAAAAATAATCTCATTAATTATTTATTTATTTATTTATTTATTTTGGAGGAAATGATTTAAAAAATTGCAAAAGAAAAGGAATGATGTTCCCAAGATGACGAGGCTTAATCATTAATTTATGCTAAAAAAAAACATAAGTAAATTTAAATATAGTTTTGTCCATTTTACGAGTGGGTCTGGACTTACAAGAGATTTCACAATCCACCTCTTTAAGAGCCTAACGTTTTTGCTGTTACATCATATGTTTGGTTCTGATATCATTTATAACAGTTCAAGCATACTGTTAGCAAATATTAAATCTTACATGTTATTATTGTTGACGTGAAATAAAAAAATAATAGAAAATGGGAGCGAGGGTAAATACCGAGAAAGTCACGGGTGTAGGAGTAAAATACATTTATATTTCTATTTTAGTCAATAAAAACAAAGATTAAATTAATTAAATTGGAATATTAAATTAAATTAAAAAAAAAAAATGGTGGGCCACAATATAAAATTTATAAATGTATCCGCCCGTTCATAATTTGTATTTGAAAAACACAGAGAAAACAGAGAAATGACACTGCCTTCTTCTTCTTCTTCTTATTGTTCTTTTTCTTCTAGAATCTCCTTTTTAAAATCGCCGTTGATTCCTCGCCGCCGCGAACGGCGGTTCGTGAACGCCATTGCGGCGGCAGCAGCCACCACCACCGGCGGGAAGGAGAAGATGCTAGTGATATTAGGCGCCACCGGGTGCGGCAAATCCGGATTATCCGTCCGATTAGGCACTCATTTCCCAGCCGAAATCATAAACTCCGACAAAATGCAAGTTTACAACGGCTTAGACATTACAACAAACAAGATTCCATTACACGAACGACATGACGTCCCACATCATATTCTCGGCGACATAGATTCCGACAAAGGGGAATTCACTTCACTCGATTTCAGAATCCGAGCCGACAATGTCGTTTCCGACATCGCTTCTAGAAGCAAACTCCCGATTCTTGTCGGTGGGTCAAATTCCTTTATCCACGCAATGTTGGTAACCCATTTCAATCCAAACGACGACGTATTCAACGCTACTATCCCCCGATTAATCTCCTCTGATTTACGTTACCGGTGCTGTTTCCTCTGGCTTGACGTGGCGTTTCCGATATTGGCAGAGTATTTATCAATCCGAGTTGATGAAATGCTCCAACTCGGGATGTTTGAGGAATTAGCCGAGTTTTATGATCCAACTACGGCGGAAACGGCGTCGTATAGTGGGATTAGAAAAGCAATTGGAGTTCCTGAGTTTGATAAGTACTTTAAAAAATACCCACCGGCGAGGAATAACAAGATTCATAAATCGGCGTTTGATGACGCCGTTAATGAAATCAAATTGAACACGCACGTGCTGGCGAAGAGGCAGATTGGGAAGATTTTGAAACTGAAACAGGCGGGTTGGGATATAAACGTGTTGAATGCGACGGCGGCGTTTAGGGCGGCGGTTCAACCGGGGAACAGGATGAACCGGGAGGAGATATGGAAGAACCAGATTTGGGAACCCAGTTTGAGGATTGTAAACCGCTTCTTGGAGGAGTAGCCTCCGCCGCCGCCACCGCGACCACCGCCACCGCCGCCGCCGGTTCTGGTTTTTGGGTCATTTTTTGTTGATTTTAATTAAACAAATATACAGTATTCAACATAGCAAAATTTGTTTCATTTTTTTTTTAATCTCTCTTGAATTACTGTAATGTTCAAGTAAATTACATAAATAATGTGATTCTGTTTATTTTTATTTATTTTTTATTTTTCAATTTCATATCTTTTTAAAAAAATATATAAGCATAATTGAAGATCTAATTCCATTCTATCATTCTGTCATGGAATATTATGAAAGTCAATACTCAACCCCCCCTTGGCGGCTGAATGTTAGCCACTAATGTTGATTTTTAATAGAGATGCCAACGGCTCGATCGGGGTCGAGGAGATCTTCTCCCTCTCCGTCCCTGCCCCCATGGAGAATTTGCAAGTATTGAGTTCCTCTACCTCTGAAGACGAAAAATATAATTCTGTCCCGAATCCTATTTAACTGATGGAAAGAAATCTCGCTCTAAATTTAAATGATATCTCTTTATTTGTCATGATACGAGAAGCTTATGATAGTAGAACATTGAATTCCATATCGATTAGCATCTCTAAGACTATTCTACTAACAACATCATATCAACCAAGCACATGGGTAAGACAAGCTATAATTAATTTGAAACTATGATAATTTTGGTCTAAAATAAATCAATTAATCTCAAGTTGAGTTGATGGGTTATCACGATAATCAAATTTGTCAAACTGTTCAAGCTTTGAGTCGAGTGATGATTTAACGATCTTCGATACCTTCTGAAAGATCCCACATCGGTGTGAAAATCTCTCTCTAGTAGACATGTTTTAAAAACCCTAAGGGAAAACCCAGAAGAAAAAACCCGAAAAAAAGACAATATTTGCTAGTGGTGGGCTTGGACGGTTATACTTTCCTTGTTATTTCCAAAAATTTGACTACGTATAGAAGTAGAACTAAAACAAACAACTAAATTAGGTACGAAATTTCAAAAAAAGATAAGCGAAAATGGAAAGATTTTTCTTGGGTTGGGTAAATGTCATCCAAATGGGGACCAAACCATTTGATCTAAAATTAAAGACAAAGCTTAAGGTTGTATAGTTTTCTTATACAAACATGTTTTTGAAATGGACATTTCATCTACAAATTATTTGGGTGTTAATTTTATCATATGCTTAGAATTTAATGTTGTAGCTCACCATAAGATATTCATCGTACAACACAACATGGAAATAATCTTAAAATTATTGTCTTGTCGGTCCACTTAGTTTGTCCATTTCCATTCAAGTTCTTGAACAAACCCAATATCTAGATTTCATGGTTTTAATCATATAAATGCATTATTATTATTATTGTTGTTGTTCTTATGAGAAAATGTGTTTGTTTGAATCATGCGCATGTTTTCAATTCCCAATAGAAAACAAAGTGAGAGTATGTTGGTTAGCCCATAGTTTTTATAAACCCTAGTTTGAGTGGCCTAGGGTTTAGAAGCCTATATTATAATGTTTCTAACACAATTCATGTATTTAAATGTGTGGCTCCATGATTATGATTAATACTAAGTGTGACTTGAAAGATAGGTTTCGAGTGTATGATTGAGTTCATGTATAGTTCGAGAGATTGGCTTAGTTTGTAGCATGTGTCATAGCCGTCGAGTTAAGCGAGTAATAAACAAATACATGCATAAAAAGCTGACTGTTTAATTAAGTATGACTCAACTAGTCAAGTTATGTATATTGACTAAGAAGTTAACGCTTCTAATGTGTTATTATCTTGTAATCGATAGATATTGATCCATAAAAGAGAGATTCAAGTGAGTTAACGATGTAACGCTCCATACCCAGAATTCGGATTTGACATTTAATTACCCTAATATTCTCTGCGATACAGGGTCACGTTATTTACTTCTTACCTCTTAAAGATGTAACCGTCCGAGCCCACATAGAGTTTTCCCTTATGAGCTTCCCCTCAAGATTTTAAAACGTGTCTGTTTGGGAGAAGTTTCTACACCCTTATAAGAAATGTTTTGTTTTCCTCTTCAATCGATCTAAGGTCTCACAATTCACCCCCTTGAAAACCCAGCGTCCTCGTTGGCACACTACCCGATGTCTGGCTCTGATACCATTTGTAACCGTTCAAACCTACCGCTAGTAGATATTGTCCTTTTTAGGCTTTCCCTTCTGGGTTTCCCCTCAAGATTTTGAAACGAGTATGTTAGGGAAAAGTTTTCACACCCTTATAAAAAAATGTTTCGTTTCTCTCTTCAATCGATATGGGATCTCACAATTCACCCCCCTTGAAAACCCAGCGTCCTCGCTGGCACACCTCCCGGTATCTAGCTCTGATATCAATTGTAACAGTTCAAGCACACCACTAGCAAATATTGTCCTCTTTAAACTTTCGCTCCTCTCTCCAACCAATGTGAGATCTAACAAAAAAAAAAAAAAAAAAAAAAAAAAAAAAAAAAAAAAAAANCCCTACGGATCAAATCAACAAGGGTTTTTTCAGCATGTTCTAAATAAAACATACTTAATTTTGAAGTTCTTACGAGTACTGTTCTAAATTTTTCTTAATTATCCTATTTTCAAAATCATTCTATCTTTAAAATCGCTCTCATCCCGACGCAGTTTTTATTGTTTTACAACGGAAGTCAAAACAACATACGATAATCATGATAATAATGTAATATAGAATTATAGATTAAGGCATGGGGAATGATGATTTTGTAGTGAGTCAGCTGAAAGTGTTGAACACAGAAAGGAAGCAAGTGACAGAGAAGACAGCAGAGCAGAGCAGAGCAGCGCAGCGCAGAGCAGAGCAGCGGCAGCGCAGGAAATGAAAAGGCAACAAGAACTGGGATTGTGCATACGCATGTCTTCGTAAAAAGGGAAAAAAGAAAAAAAAACAATGAGGAAGCGGCAGAAGTGGACATGCCCCTGCTGTCGGCGAATGTGTTCTTCTTCCTCCTCCTCCTCCTCGGCGCCATTAAAAATTCAGCCCAAAAAGTTGAGTGAACCTTAAGGGATGCGCGCAGCAACTCAACTGCTCAGTGCGCGTGCGTGCGTGCGTGCGTGCGTGCGCGCGCCTTGCTTCCTCTGTGCATGCGCATCAAACTATTAAATAAAAACTTGGACACTTTATTTCTGGGGGTTTTCATTATTTTATTGTGTGTTTCTATGCCAGTGGCCGGCAGCCGGCGGGGTGTGTGCTGCTGCTGCTGCTGCTGTATTGGGTTCTGCACTTTGCCTGTTGTGTACGAAATTGGGTTAGCTATTGCTATTATATCTCATTCACCTCTTGTTTATTGTCTACTTGGTGTTCTTTAGTTTTTTATTGCCTGAAATGTAAGTGGGTTGGGCCATTTTCTTTTGGAGCTTGTGTACTTGGCCCTAGTTCTTGTGGACCATATACCAAATCGGTATCAGGTTGGTGGGTCTTACTTATAAATCCATATCGTTCTCTCAATTAGTCGATGTGGGACTTTCTCTTGATAACAATCCTCCCGTCGAACAAAGAATACGATAGAGCCTCTC
This sequence comes from Cucurbita pepo subsp. pepo, assembly GCF_002806865.2. NCBI lineage: Eukaryota > Viridiplantae > Streptophyta > Magnoliopsida > Cucurbitales > Cucurbitaceae > Cucurbita > Cucurbita pepo. The sequence continues at coordinate 1,824,927 of NC_036646.1, forward strand.
CTGAGGTCTATGAAGCCCTCGAACAACCTCCTCTTAATTGAGGTTTGACTCCTTTCTTTGGAGCCCTCAAACAAAAAATACCCTATATTCGACACTTGAGTCACTTATGACGACACCTTCGAGGCTATCCTTCCCTGAGATGAGCCCTCGAATATGTCATTCTCTTAATTAGCTAACAAAGTACACATAGAGCATCATTTGAGCCCTATAGAACCCTTGAAGAGTATGATAATTGTAAGTTTGAGAGACTTGACAAATGCACCAGAATTATCTGTCTTTATTCATAGCTTCCAATGCCTAGAAATACATCAAATTATAGAAAAAATGGAAATACAGGACACGACTCGACTAGCGAGAATATGTCTTTATTGAAATAATCTAAAACTACTCAACAGAGTCTCCCCTTAGTTGAGGCTTAACTGGTTTTTCCAGAGCCCTCGAACAAAATACATTACTTGTTCAACAGTTGAGTCACTTTTGACTATACCTTCGAGGCTAGCCTTCCTTGAGGACTATGGAGCCGTTAAACAACCTCTCTTTAATTGAGACTCGACTCATTTCTTTAGATCCCTCGAATAAACTACACCCTTTGTTCGACACTTAAATCACTGTTGACTACACCTTTGAAGATTCTAATTTATTTGTTTGACATTTGAGTATTCAACTGACATGCCTAAGTTAAGACATGACTCTGATACTATGATAGAACCACGAACCTCCACAATCGTATGATATTATCCACTTTGAACATCAACTCTCATGACCAAAACTCTTAAAAGTCAAATCCGTCTCAAAGATTTTATTTTATTTTATAGAAAATATGAATTGACATTTGAACCATATTTTAGTAACAAAAAAAATTATAAAATTTAAGTCAAATATTTCTTTTAAAAAAACAATGGGTGGTCTATTACGAAAATTATATAAAGTCAACAATTTTATTATTTTGTCTTTATATAAAAGTCAACCAAATTCGTATTTGACCAATATTTATTTATTTGAAAAGTGACCCCAAACAATTATTTATTTACATGCAAGTCCATCCAATTTTGGACTTTTCCTCAAATGAAGCTGCCACTCAATTTAAGAACCCTAAATATAAATAATAAAAAAATAGTTTAAATTAAATGAATATTATTTTGCATGGCTGCAAACAACTAATAATATTATATATTCTTCTAAAACGACTGCGTATCACAAATTTAAAATTAAAAAAAATTAAAAAAATTAAAAAAAAACCGTCAAAAAGTAAAATTCAATACAACATTGAACAATCAGACCGTTGTTTTATTAAATTATATGAATGTTCGAGGAAGGCTTAGATTTGGGTGTTTTTAATATTATAAAAATGTTGAAATAATAATGTATTAAGAAATGCGATCATATTATAAAAACATTATATTATGAAATTTCCGAGCATATACTATAATGTTGTGAAGCTAAATATGGTCAATAAAGTACAGTGTTAATGTTTTTATTTTATGCAAACCCCACTTGAAATTTTGTATAATAAATAATTAATAATAATGGATAATGGATAATTTTAATTTGACTTTCTGCCGCCTCCGCCGTCGTCTGTCAACGGGGAGTCTCTGAAACTGTTCCTCCGATGTTTCAAATGGTAACCCCACGTTCATGTCTTACTGTCTTGCTCTTCTGTCCTTTTGTTCTTGTCATTTGGGGCTACTTGGATTTATAATATTAAGTTTGAAAATTCTTACGTTGAAGGCGATAACTTTGGTGGGTAATTTTGTTTATTTTAATTTAAAGTTTCGTAATATATTTATTTAACCGCAAATGGACTAGAGGTATGCACGAGTTAGGTTAGGTTGGCTGGATTGGTGTCCCGAATGACTCGAATAGAGCTCACAACTCAACCCAACCTAACTCAACACTTTATTTTTGATTTAGGTTGGATGGGTTATCGGACTGTTCTTTTTTTAAAATTAACTTACAAAATCATACAAACGTCAAATATTCTTAATTTTTATAATAATCTTAAAAAGATGGTAGAGTAGGATTGGATGGTAACCCTAATTTCGGGTTGGTAGGTTGACCCAACAAAAAAACGTTAACCGGCGAACAAAATCGAAATTTTTTAACTTAACTCAGAGGGTTGGGTAATCTAGGTTGATCGAATTCTCGAGTCATTTAAACACTCTTAAAATGGTGGTTCCACGAACAAAGGTGATTACATACGTGACCTATTTGATAATCATTTTCATTTTTTTTTTTAATGGATGGTTTTCAATTTTTATTTTTTTATTTTTTTATTTTTTTGGTAAGAATTGAATTCAAAGTCAAATTTCAAAAATAAAACTTATGTGTTTTAATGTCATTTAACAACCTTCTTAGTACGACAAAAAATACTAAATAACTATATGGGAAATGATAAACTTTTTAATTAAAATAAAGTATATAATATCAAATAGGGTTGGTTCCAATGTCTCAACTTGACTATTGTATATAGTTACGGAAGGTATGATATCACGAAAGTATTATGTGTATCATTTCATTCTTCCATAATTTTTAATGTGGGACCTCATATATGTTGTATGTCACTCGAACATGGATAAATTATCTAATATCTTATGTATAGATGCGGACACTACAGTTTTCAATAGCGTGAGCATGAGCTATCCCCATAGTTAGACCTAAGGGTACGTTAAGGAGCTCACCTAGTATATTTATGGGCACATGCACGAATTATACGTAGAGAAGTACTGTGCATCCAACCCTACCTGAAAATAAAAATAGAGTTCAAAGAATCACCATAAGAAGTATGTTTCACCGGTCATGAAACATATTTCATGTAGCTGTATTTTTCAATCTCAACAGTGTGGTCACTTATTGAGTATTTTTAATAGTTTTTCATTAAGGATTTCTTATTTGTTATCTGGGTCGATCCCAAAGGCATAATATCTCAAAACGAGGAGGCCATAGAGAAACTCTTTTATATTCATTTCTTTCAAATTTCATGAAGAACCCCATTCGAGATCTCCCTCGTTACAAACAAAAAAAGTGGGGTTACACCCCTGTTGTACATTCCCTTCGTTCTAGAAACCCCGGTTGTTATTTTAACTTTATTCATAGAGGAACCGAACTTTTGACGAGCCAACCCTTTTTTTCGGGACAAAGAACTCATAGTATCTTTCTAGATCTGGCAAAAGCGAAAGACCTTGTGAGATCCCACATACGTTGGAAAGGGGAACAAAGCATTCCTTATAAGAACATGGAAACCTCTCCCTAGTAGACACGTTTTAAAATCATGAGACTGACAGCGATACGTAGCAGGCTAAAACAGAAGACCTCCTAACGAAATTCAAATGAGGGCAGACCTAACCGCTTCGCCCTTTACAAAAAGTGTCGATTTTGAAAGTTCAATAAATTAAATAGACATCAATCCCAAACCCTAAGTAACCCGAAAGCGTATTCATCGAAAACAAAAAACAATTATTATTACCATAGAAAAAAAGTAATGAATTACACAAACAATTGTCAAACCCACCATTAGAATACCTTAAAATTAAATTAAACACAAAGGTTTCACATGTGACATAAGAATCCCAACTCAAAATCGTAAATCAAATTACCATAAGTCAACCTATCCCCAAGAGACGATCAAATGCATTAAAACCGTTAAATTAAAGAAGAAAAAGACAAAGGAATTAAATACAACACATCGAATCCAAAAAAAACAAAACGTGGATTTCAAAGAGCAAACAGAAACCACGCATAAACCTATTTCCGCACACGAACAAACTGAAACCACACATAAACAATACAACCTCTGACGTTTATACATCTCCGAATCAGAAATTTAATCGGCAAGATCACAGGCATCGTTTGCAAACAAAAATCATCATTATTCGTGCAGCAAAGCATCCAGATCATTCAATTATCACAATTGATGCAAAGAAAACACGAAATTAAGGAAAATAGTACCAGGAGTTGATTTGAGGCGAAGTGTTGGCGTAGTATCTAAGCGGAGAACGGCATTTGTGTGTAGGATCGGGCCTGTGAACGGAATGGCGACGAGAGAAGTGAGAAAGAAGGAAGNAATGTTCATTAATTTGTGAAATGTTTATGAGAATTCAATTCATTCTTTGGGCCATATGGGTTTTTTTTTTTTTTTTTTTTTTTTTTTTTTTTTTTTTTTTTTNGTTGGGTATTTTTTAAAAAAATATAAATTTATTGGCTATTTGATGGAGATGGGCTGACTCATAATGATTAATTTATTGTGTTTTTTAGGGATAAAGTTTAAAAGTCAACGTTTGTAAATTATATTATAATTTAAACTTCCTCTATGATTAAATAAAATTTAATTTCGTTTTTGATGAAATATTATTTAACACCACTAGTTCTTAAAAAAATTAATTATTTTGGTTATTTATCATGATTATTATATGTTTGTTAATGATAAAAGGGTTAGAGTTTGATCGATTGTTCCACGATTCAACAATGAACGCTAGTTTAGAATTTTCTCTAAATAGGATTTAAGCTCACGATCAATTAATTAATAGCCGACCGTTCTATCATTACCCTACTGAAGAACAATAGACTTAAGGTAGTCTACTCTCGTTCTTTGTATTAGACGAACACGACTCTCTACAATGATATGATATTGTCCATAAAGAGCATTTTTTGTTTATAAACCCATGATCATTCCCTAAATCATCTAACACCTCCCCTCGAACAAAGTACACCTTCCCTTAATCGAGCCTCGACCCCTTTGGAGTCTTAGTCATTTCTTACTGCCTTCGAGGGGGCTTGACTCCTTTTCGTTTGGAGTTCTTTGTTCGATATCTGAGGATTTACCAATCTATTGGCACGACTAAGTTTAGGGCACGACTCTGATACCATGTTAGATGAACACGACTCTCCACAATGGTATGATATCGTCCACTTTGAGCATAAGCTCTCGTGACTTTGCTTCGGGCTTCCCTAAAAGCCCTCATACCAATGGCGAAAGTATTCTTTGTTTATAAACTCATGATCATTCTCTAAATTAGCCGATGTGGAACTTTCATCATCCAACACTTTGGACCAACTTCTGACCGAACAGAGTAATAAAAGAGGCATAAAAGAGCAAGCCATCGTAGAACTAGACGCGTGAAAACTGCACCAAATCCATGGAACACACACTCGTCAAAGTATAACTGAACAATTCACCTATCACGTCAAGATGACAACTTTTCTGCCGGACCACACTCGTCGACCTCCGATCAGGCTAGAGTTTGGGTCAAAATGAAAAACCCATAGCCAAGACATTTTTAGCATTTATTTGACTTTTTTTTTAATTCATGGTCCATTATTTTACTTTTCGAAAATAAATAAATAAATAAATAAATAAACCTTCCGGATATATCTAATTTCCACGATCAAAGCTTCCACAAAAGTGATTGAATGTCGGTGTTCGGCGCCGACATGACGCTGTCTGCTTTGCTCATGCTTACGTCATGCATACGTTTCATTAAAATTCAAAAAATTAATTTAAATACTTAAAAAAGTATATAAACTAAAATAAAATAAAATTTTACTCCGTGGGTTTATCAAGATACAGGCCCAATCATTTTGGGCCTGCTGAATGGAAGCCCAAATAGTTATTATCCCATTAATGGGCCTATTAATTGAGGCCCATAATTGTCAACTAATATAACAGCTCTGGTAAATTTAATAATTGATGTGATATTTTGACCAACAAATTTATTTGAATATCACAAATAAATTTCCTCTTTTATTTATTTATTTTTAATTTAAGTTCGTTTATAGTATTTGTTGACTCAATTAGTCCCATTAATTATTAACCACAATATGTTTATATTTTATTAGATTTATAATTATTGTACATAATCCTCTAATTTAATCTATTACCGTTCCGTATCGCCATCAGCCTCACGGGTTTTCCAGGGAGAGGTTTCCACAAGTATACAAGGAATGATTTGTCTCCTTTTCAACCCATGTGAGATATTGTCTGCTTTAGCCCATTACGTCATTGCTGGCACATAGCTCCTTTCAAACCCAGTAGATATTGTCTGCTTTAGCCCGTTACGTATCGGCGTCAGCCTCACAATTTTAAAACGTGTCTGTTAGGGAGAGATTTCCACTCTTATCAAAAATATTTCGTTCCTCTCTCCCACTTACATGGGATCCGACAAAAATACAGTCTTATCTAGTTCATTCGTGTGTATTTATTTTATTATATAATTAAATTACATAATTAATGCTAATCACCACAATTAGACAAATCATGTGCTTCATACCAACCACTTTAGATTCCACTTAATTTTATTCCAACCAACAATATCCAGGTCGACATGTCGGACAACAGACATATTTAAATTTTTTTTTAATAAAATAAAATATTACAATATTTTATTTACAATCTTGTCCTCCCATTTTAAAAATGTGTTGCTGAGTCACATAGAATCCAGCACAGCTGGCATCTAACTAACCCGAGTCACCGTCCGAGTCACACGAACTCACCCTCTGACTCGGATTCCTTTTTAACTCATCACCGCGTCCGCGTCGAACCAAGTCTCCGCATCCGCCGCCGTTAAATTCTCCACCGGCGACTTAACGTTTCTCACGTCACCGACCGTTATCCTCCTCGCCTCTTCGTTACTTATATAAACCTTCCGATCTCCGGTAAATTTAACCCCGGAGACTTTTCCGGTCATCGACTTCCAGTCGGCGGTTAACGCCGGCATTTGCGAACCAACGCGCGTGTCCCAGAGGTTAATGGATGAATTACCGGAAATACCCTCGTCGGAGGGACGGTGGTTGAATTGGAAGCTGAGATTATCCCATAACTTCACGACGCTTTTACCTCCGGTGAGTTCCGCCCACGAGAACTGGTTGTTGTTGCTGCCGTCGTATTGGGTGTCGAAGCTTGACCGGTGACGGAATCTCAAAGTCCGTTTTGTTTCGGAATCGTTTAAGAAATAATCGGAACCCCTGACGAGGAAATCCCGATCACTCAAATCCCAACTCCGGGAAGACAAAGGCTCTGTCTCGTCGGCGTCGTCTTCCTCAAATTCCGACCACGACGAAACAGAGCTGGCAGAATCGTCGAGAGAGAAATCGCCATCGGAGTCGGAATCGTCGACGATTTTCTGAAGAAGACGTTTCTGTCGCCGGAAAAGGACGAGGAGAAGCTTAATCCGGTTGATTACGCCGCTGAAAGTAGCAAGAAGGGCGATAATGACGGCGCTCCATTGCCAGAGATGAAGGGATTGTGAAATCGTTTGAAACCCAGAACGGGAGGCGAAAATTTGGGGTAGGAGAGACGGATTGTGCAAGGAAGCCATGTCGGAATCGAGGCCACCTAACCTGTTAATTACAGGAACCTCCATAGCCTCCAAAGCTTAGAACTGATTAGAACAGAGTGAAGAACAGGGAGAGATTTAAAGAAAATTGGGAACAGAAATTGGGGATCCGAATTGGGAATATTCGGAGGAAGATGAAAGGGGAATGGAAAAGATGCGGCGGCGGAGAGGAGGCGGAAATGGCAGAACGGAGGGACTTTTAAGGACGAAACAGAAGAGGTTAAAATCAACGCTCCTACGCTTTCTATTATTTATTTATTTATTTATTTTTAAAGAATATCCATAAATTTTTTAAAGTTTCCAATAATGATATTAAATTTTCATAACAATAATTAAAAAAAAAAAAAAACCATTTTCTCTCTCCTAATTTATTTATTTTATTTATTTCTCTATTTTTTTTAAAAAAATATCCTCTCAATCTATTTCAAATATATATATATATATATAAATTAGATATATTTTAAAGACTTACCAAATGAGGAAGAAATCAAAGGAATATTCAATAATAGAGAGAAAAAATATGATAAATGTTTTAAGAGTAATAATTAAAAAAAATTTACAAAAATTTTAAACCTATTTTAAGATATTAATAAAAGTTTGGAAAGTTTAATAATGTTTTTTTAAAAAATCCTTAAAAGTAGGAAGAAAATTATTTTTTAAGGTATTAATTAAAATTTTAAAATAATTAGAATATTTTTGAAAATTTTAAAAATATTTAAAGATATTAACGAAACTTTAAAAAATAAAAAATAGTCTTTCAAACTTAGAATTAAAATAAAGTATGGTTGAAAATGAAGAGATAATTTTATTAATTGAGGCTAAAATTAAAAAATAAAAATAAAAGAGTGACGTGTAAGAGAGGGATTGGCTACGTGGGAGACTGAGAGAGGCCACGTCAGCAACAAAAGCAGACACATGGGAAAATATATATATATATATATTTTTTTTTGTTGAGAAATTCATAATTTTGTTAACGGCGAGAAGGAAGATGGGAACGGACGGAATCAAATTCATAATATTCGGTCATCTGGAGAAAATGTGCGGTCAGAAATTTGTGGGGTTCACTAACCCACCACTGGGATTTTGACACGTGGAGATGAATTGTACCTTGAAGTTTGTTCTTTGTGGCCGGTACTGTGTTCGGAGGAGCACCTCATAAAGTATTGTGATTTTTATTTTAAAAGATTAAAAATATTAATTAATTTTAGACTAAATTAATAACTCTAAATTTTAAATAAAAATTACTTTTAACTTTTAAAAATACCCTTAAAATTTTAAACGTTTGAATTTTTTTTAAAAAAAATATTTAAATATTTAAAAGTATTTCTAATTTCCTTAATTATTTTTTAAAAGTTAAAAAATAATATTAATCCTTAAAATTTTTTAATATTAAATTTTAAAAAAAATGAATGTTCATTTTTATATTATAATTCTAAAAAAAAAAATAATTGTTGGTAAATAATATTATAATCTTTAAAAAAAATTAATATTAAAAAAATAATTTTATATATATATATATATATATATATATTATAATTTATTGAATAATTTTCACATATTTTTTAATAAAAAATTAGTGATGAATTAAGTGAAAATTCATGGTGAATTATTGTTGGTAAATAATCATGAATTTTAATTTTAATTTTATTTTTAATTTTTAATTGAGGTCTATAATATATTGTGATAATTAACAAATAAATCTTAATCTTATATAGCAAGCAATGTAATTTTAAATATTTTATAAATGGTAAGACAACAAATACATTCCGAATTTGTCGTTTTCCACTGAATATCTGATTCTGTCATGCATTGGCTCCGATACAATTACGTTACTCTGTAGGGAGGCGGTTAACCGCCTTCCCAATGAAATGTGTGGGACGTTATGACTTCCAGGTATGATCAGTCTTAAGAGAAATCCGAGTCTCATTATAATATTTTGTCCGGTTTTACTTATTCATTGGATCTTAGGTGAGGTTCTCGTTCACCAACCGAACTCAACTCATGCGGAAATAAGTTTGTTCAGTGAAACACGTGCGTGCATGCTTACTTACGTGCTACTCTAGTTGACTTGCCTATTAGGCCAAGTATTCGACTCGACCTTACCTCGATTCTAGGTAGAGGTCAAGGTCTTTCAAATACAACAATGCATCTCGTCTTATCATCTTAGTTTTCTATAACATGACCGACACCTCGTGATGCCATTGCAAGTTCTAAGATTTCATCCGTCTTCGCTGGTTCTCGGACACAGTTATCGAGAATTGACTCTATGAATCAACTATATTATCGAGACATCTCGAACATCCATCCATATGGATACTATCGAGCCATGAACCCATTCATGTACATACTAAGTCATTTCTTGATATCGTCCCGAAGAACTATCCCATATACTAATCTCCGACTCAAGGGTTGAGGTGCAAGGTTGGCACAATCATTTCTAAAAGAAGACGTCCAAGACACTCATATTGTAAAACTCGTCCACACCATGACACATGCATGTGACATGGGGTTGCTCACCTAGGTCATAGTGCCTAGGGGTGGCAGAGAGTTGACACTATGACGGTATACCTAAAAAGAATGATATTTATGACGATTTCTCCAAAATACTTTATAGTAATGAAGATAGCGTTTCTTACCTATAAACTCGTGATCTTCCCCTTAGTCAGCCAATGTGGGACTACTCTTCCAACAATCCTCCCCTTGAACAAAGTATATTATAGAGCCTCTTCTGAGCCCTATGGAGCCCTCGGACAACCTTTCCTTAATCGAGACTCGACTCCTTCTCTAAAACCCTCAAACAAAGTACATCATTTATTCAACACTCGAGTCACTTTCAACTATACCTTCAAAACTCATAATTTCTTTGTTTGACACTTGAGGATTCTATTAATGCACTGTAAGCTATTAGTGGAGGACGTTTGCTCGCCCTCGTAATATTTTAATAGTTCACGTGTTGGGTTTATGAAGATCGGGTCTCAATAATACACGTGCAAAAGATGATTTGTGTTTTCCTTATGAATTAAAAACGTGAGAATTGGTTATTCAACCCATTTTACTCGTGCGTTAAAAGATGACCATTTTTGTAATTTGGGTTTGAATAATTATTTATTTTATTTTTATTTGGACCACAATTTATATAGAAATTGAATAAGACTTTTTTTTTAATTATTTTTTTTATTTTTAATGACTCCACAAAATTAAAAGTCAAATTTATCATAGTGTGGTGACGTCATATAAACATTTATTTAATACATGATGTTTATACCGACCACTTTATTTTATTTATTATTATTATTTTTTTAGTTTAAGAATTACACCGGCCACTTTTTGGAATCATATTTTTAAATAAATAAATAAATATAATATGAATATTGATGAATTTTGTTTTTTAATTTTTAAAATTTATGTTTGTTTTTCAATGGTAAACATAATTTTTACCTTGTTAAAAAACATATATGAATTATTAATTAAATTTTAAAATTACTTTTTTATTTTTTAAAAAATTAAATGATAATCTAGCTCATATATGTTAGAGGTGTACATCGAACCTGACAACCAGACAACCCAGACCTATCCAACTCAGCAGCGATAATTAAAATAAAGAAAAAAAAATAGAGTTTTCTTATTTGAAACGCCTTGTAATCTTCAACCAATTTTGTGCTTCAATATGATTACCGGGAGTAAGTGCTATAGCTTGTTTCCAATACTCAAGTCACCTCCGCAATTTCAGAATTTCCTTGTCAAATGGCTTGTTCTCCCCGATCGAAATAGGCAAGTAAAGAACCGTATTTGAGAGTTTCCTACCTCATATGGCACAACAGACAATTCTTTTGCTGTCCCATAATTTAGAACCCGACAACCAAACAACCTGGACCTGCCCAAGTCAACAGTTTGAGTTGGATAGAATAAAAATTCCGAGTTGACTTGAACCAAAGCAAATCTAGATAACTTACGTATTCACGGATTATATGTTTTAATTAATTGGATAATAATAATTATTTTTTCTTTTTTGTGATTTTTATTTTAATAAACCAAATTAAGAAATGTATTAAAAATGACATTGAAAACAGCAAAAGGGTAACGGTTCCATAATTTAAAACTTTACCTTAACTACTTCAGCGTGACAGAGCACTTAGCATATCTCATATGAGCACAACGAAATTGAATGCGTTTCTAAACTGTTCATACTTTCTGAGATTTCTTGCATTCATCACTCTATTTAAGCACAGATTCAAACACAAAAATGAATCAAATCACCAGAAGAACAAGAACAGGAGCTAAAAATGAAGCCCTGCAGAGCTTTCATGGCGGGTCTTCTAGTGTTCTTGGTGTTCATCTTTCCTGTTAGCTTTGGTTGGGGCCTCGATGGCCATTTTACCATCTGCAAGATCGCTCAGGTTCTTGATCTTCACGTTCATTGAAACCAATTCCCCCTTGTTTACCTCTTTGATGAAGAATTTGATGTTTGTTTTTGCTTGCGACAGTCGCGGTTGAGCAGAGCAGCAGCTGATGCAGTGCAGCGACTGTTGCCTGAGTATGCAAATGGTGAATTGGCGAACGTTTGTATTTGGGCTGATCGAATCAAGTTTCGATATCGATGGTCATCGGCTCTTCATTATGTTAATACTCCAGAATCCCTTTGCACTTACCAATATGCCAGTTGAGTTACTCTGTTTCCATCCCCTCTCTGTTGTTGTAATTTCTCTCACCTTTCTGGTTCTGAACTTTTGTCGTTTGGGTCGAAAGGGGACTGCAAAGACGAAAATGGAGTGGAAGGTCGGTGCGTTGCAGGGGCCATTAACAACTATACTTCCCAGCTTCTGACCTACAAAACTCGGTCTTCTTCGTCTCAATGTAATTTTCAAGAGAATTGAGAAGTTAGTGCCTATAACAGCTCAAATTCACTGCTAGCAGATATTGTTCTCTTTGGGTTTCTTCTTTCGGGCTTCTCCTCAAGATTTTTAAAACGCGTCTACTAGGGAGTGGTTTCCACACTTATAAAGAATACTTCGTCGTCAACTGATGTGGGATCTCACAATCCACTTTCCTTCTAGGCCTAGTGTCCTCGCTGGCACTCATTCCCCTCTCCAATCAATATGAGATCTCACAATACACCCCCCTTCGGAGCCCAACGTCCTCGCTGGCACTCGTTCCCCTCTTTAATCGATGTGGGATCTAACAATCACAATGTAGAGGTTTTCACACCCTTAAAAAAACATGCTTCGTCCCCAACCGATGTGGTATCTCATAATCCACCCCACTTAAGTGCTAGCGTCCTCGCTGACACTTGTTCCCCTCCCCAATCGATATGGGATCTCATAATACACCCCCTTCAAGACCCAGTGTCCTCGCTCATACTCGTCCCTTTCTCCAATCGATGTGGGGTCTCACAATCACAATCTAGCAGACACGTTTTAAAAACCTTAAAGGGAAGCCCGAAAGGAAAAAATCCAAAGAGGACAATATCTACTAGCAATGGACTTCGGCTGTTACAGTGCGAATGACCAATGATGAATCGATCAATTTTGCTAATATGCTAAAACTTCCATCACCAGATAACCTAACTGAAGCACTACTTTTTCTTTCACATTTCATGGGAGACATCCATCAGGTAAGATTTGGAGTTTACCCACATGTTGTGTACAATTAGTTACTAAGATGAGCTTACATAAAATGCAGCCTCTTCATGTTGGGTTTGCTGAAGACAAGGGAGGAAACACGATTGAAGTTCACTGGTACACCAGAAAGCAAAATCTACACCATGTAAACATAATAACCCAACTTCAACTGTATGTCCTGGCAAGTTCAAGTTTTGCATAAATGATAATACAGAGTTGCTTGTGATTCTTACAGATATGGGATAGCAACATAATCGAGACAGCAGAAGAAAAGTTCTACGACTCGAGTGTGAAGGGCCTGATCGATGCAATCCAAATGAATATTACGGTCAAGAAACTTAGTCTAAAGCTTGATTCTAATCGTTTCGTAGCGATCCTAATGTGTTTTTCTACCATTTTGCTGTTTCTGAACAGAAGGAATGGACAGATGAAGTTGAAGAGTGGGAAAAGTGTAATTCTAAGAAGATAGCATGCACGGATATGTATGTGCCAAAAGAAACAATCTGTTGATCATTCAATTTAGAGCATAAAGTTCCACTAATTTACCCTAAGGTTCCATTGAAATATGCAGCTATGCATCAGAGAGTATCCGAGCAGCCTGTGACTGGGCATACAAAGGCGTAACCGAAGGGGCTACGCTAGCAGGTATAATCAAAGCTTGTTTGAATTGTTCTTAGGGCAGAAGAGTTTTTGAACTTAAAAATATGTGCAGCGCAATATTTTTCGACCCGAGTGCCAGTAGTGTACCTGCGGTTGGCACAAGGCGGAGTCAGATTAGCAGCTGTTTTGAATAGCATCTTTGGTTGACAGATTTCTTCAAGTTTATACTATGAGGAAAGGCCTGCATGAAATAGTTGAGTTTCCAGTTAGTCCTGAAAAGCTTACCATAACTATGCTTCTGTAATCTTAGCATCATAAAGATGAATAAAGTTCTTCCTGGAATATCATTCTCCTTTACTCTTCTTTTTAGTTTCTTTATCTAGTCCAGCCACTTTGAGCTTAGCATCTTCCTTACCAATTATATTTGTCACTCCGTACAAAAAGAGAGAAAACGAGCCAAATTGAAAGCACGTTTCCCTTAAGGATAAAATGTGTAACACCTCAAACCCACCGCTAGCAGATATTGTCTGTTTTGGCCCGTTACGTATCGCCGTCAGCCTCACGGTTTTAAAATGCGTATGCTAGGGAGAGGTTTCCACACCCTTATAAGGAATGCTTCGTTCCCCTCTCCAACCACTATGAGATCTCACAATCCACCACCCTTAAGGGCCAACGTCCTTGCTCGCAAACCGCTCGGTGTCTAGCTCTTATACCATTTGTAACAGCCCAAGTCCACTATTAAAAAAGATTGTCCACTTTGACCCGTTATCGTCGTCAGCCTCACGGTTTTAAAATGCGTCTGCTAGAAAGAGGTTTCCACACCCTTAAAAGGAATGTTTCGTTCCCCTCTCCAATTGATGTGGGATCTCACAATCCACCCCTCTTAAGGGCCGACATCTTCATTGGCACACAGCCCGATCTCTGGCTCTGATACCATTAGTAACAGCCCAAGCCCACCACTAGCATATATTGTCCGCTTTGACTCATTACATATCATCGTTAGCCTCACAGTTTTAAAACGTGTCTGCTAAGGACATGTTTCTACACCTTTATAAGGAATGCTTCATTCCCCTCTCCAACTAATGTGGGATCTCACAATCCACCCCTCTTAGGGGCTAGCATCCTCGCTGGCACACCGCCCGGTGTCTGACTCTGATACCATTTGTAACACCCCAAGCCCACCGCTAGCATATATTGTTCACTTTGGCCCATTACATATCGTCATCAGCCTCACAATTTTAAAACACATTTGCTAGGGAGAGGTTTCCTCGCCCTTATAAGGAACGCTTCGTTCCCCTCTCCAACCGATGTGGGATCTCACAAAATGCAACAAAAATATGACCTTTTTTTTCTAGAACAACCAAGATAGCTCTTCCTTACAACCACAAATTGTAAATTACGACGTCAAGTACACAATAGTAATATCTTTTATTACAAGTCATACGATTGAAACTCGGTAAAACGAGTTAGTCATGCAAACAATAGTACAAAGCTAACATTTGGAAGATACTCCTAAGAAGCTACCAAGTCATTAAAATCAAAACATTAGTGGGAAACGCAGCACACCTCATTTTCCTATGGTTTCTTCACGACAAGGACAGGGCACTTGGCATTTTGAACACAGTAGTTGCTCACACTCCCGATAAGAGCTCTGTATGAGATATATATTAATTTCATCAGCATCCAGAACATAAACCCACAATAGGTAACGATACCGGAAAACAAAAACGATTAGGTAACGAGATTGGAAAGCAAGAACATGTAAATTTCTTCATACAAGTCAATAGACACTCTGAAACAAATAAGAAGCAAGAACACGAGCTTGCAAACTCGTCAGTTTGCGTGTGTTCTTGCACCAAATGATAATCGTTCATAACAAAACAACATCAACAAATTCGAGACGCTGAAATCAACGGCATTGCAAAAGCAAATTTAGACAAAAACTCTTCTCCTGAGCACTACTGGTTGTGTAAGAAAGAAAATGAAGAACAACCTCTTAATTCTCCCAATGCCATGATCACCCAAAACAAGCAAATTTATATTGAGCTTTTCAACCGTATCACATATCGTCCTTCCAGGATCCCCAACCTCTGTGATGGATATCGCAGCCACCTGCAGATATTGATAATAGCAACAACTTTATGTTCCTAATATCATTCAGCATATAATTTATGCCATCAAGAAATAAACATTCAACACAGTTCTTCTTCAAATATGAACATTCATACCCCTCTTTCAGCACAGATATCTTTTGCTTTCTCTAGGATGCCGCATCTAACTTTCTTATCATTCTCTTGAAGCGTATGAGACAACTCGGTATCTGTTGTGCACAACCAAGTTCACTCTGAATCAATGCCTTTTTCTTAATCAATCTAGCAGACACAGACAAACTTCTTCGAACAAGAAAGAAAACTCCGCCGATTAAAAGATCTAAAGATCCCATTAACAAAACGGAAATGGGATTATTTCAATTCATCATTTAGCAATGCTTGCGATTATTGACTTCATATGCGGCGACAAATTACACAAATCATGGCTATGATAAACGGAAATGATAAAGGAGTCATCGTTATCTATGAATCGCTTGCGATTAAACTACACAAATCATGGCTTAAACTGAAAGTGTTTGAATAAAAGTAAAAATTAGCAATGCTTAACTGGATGCGACAGGGAAATACGATCGCGCGAGGCCGAGAGAAGCACCGGCACCGGAGGTATAACTGGTGGGCGGAGGTAGAGCGGTGAAGATGAAAAGAGGCGCGTCGGTAATGGATTGTTTAAGATTTTCCAGTACCCAGATTAGGGCATAGTAGCTACACTCACTCTCGTCTACGGCCACCATCACCCTCTTCTCCACATCAGGGTTTGATTTCTTTGCTTCAGCCATTTCCGCAAAGGGTGGAAGAGGAAGAACTGTGAAACCCCAGAAAGTGAATTGAGCGTCCTTCTGTAAAATTCAGCTCCAATTGAGAAAATTGATGGTGGGTTCCCTCGGATTGTGCCCAACTCTGGCCCAAACCTCGAGCCTTGATCATCAAGGATCAAGACTATCTCGGTTGAGTTCGAGAGAGGAACTAAGTAAAAGTGTGGAAACCTATCTCTATACTGTTTTAAAATTGTAAGATTTTGTCACAATTTCACTTTTGATGACAAGAACTTGTAATTGTGCTGCACTTACTTCCCAGCAACAAAAGTGAGCTAATTACTTTCCAACCATAAGAGTGAGCTCAGTCAATTCGTTCTCACGTCGCCTATGGCCAAGCAACGTATGTTCGAGCTCAGCCAATTCGTTCTCACGTCACCTATGGCCCAGTGACGTATGCTCGCTCAGTATAAGAAGAACGTTTTAGAAGACGAGGACAGAGGAATTTTCGAAAGAGAGATTTTAGAAGAGGTGTTATATAGGGAGAAGTTGACTATACATAATGGGCCAAGACGAACAGTATCAATCCATAACAATTATTACAAATAACTTAATACAAAGATACCTAGATCATCTTTCACTTAGAATTTTAGTTCTCCACGCAAGATAAATAAAATAAAATAAATAAATAAAGAGCTATCCGTGTTGTATATTGGCTCCATCTTTGTCATCGTCTTTAATCCCGACCATTGATCTGTTAGACTGATTATGATCATGAATAAATTGAGCAAATTTGGATAAATATTTGTGTGGGATCCGCATTGGACGGTGATTTTTGCTAAGCCAAACTGTCGTCACCTGTGCCACTAAGATTGCCTACACATACAAAAATAAGATCAATTAAAGTAAGAGACGTTTATTTAACATGTCGAGCCCGTTCCAAGTAGACGACGAAAATGCTAGAGACGTTTAGATAGATATACACTAAACGTGAGTAGGAAATATACTAACCTCCATATTTGGTAGCTTGAAAATTTTGTGCTCGAGGTAGATGCAAGCTTTTGAGATGTCCAAAAACCTCATCTTAAGAACAAATCGATCTCCGCTCTGTTTGCAATTGAAACAGATTATTTGTAGGAAAACGCTACTCATAACTGAATTATTATTGCTATAACGATCACCACGTGGTTCATACTCTAAGTGACGAAAGGAACTTCAAAGACATCTCTGATAGAGCTAACGACTCCCCGTCACCGGTAATTGCATCAAGACTCACACCTATACTATTTAACCATTCGTGCTCAGCTGCTTAATTAAAATGTTAATTTCATTAATGTTGTTTTCGTAAATATATATATATATATAATCAATTTAAACATAACTCAACAGATAATTTATATGATTCTCACCGTAGTAACAATAATCAAAATAAACAGCATTATTGACGATACCATACTGATCCAACTCATAACCACGAACTTTCATCTCATAGTCTACGAACCCATCCATTCGATAAGGGCTAGGTTGAATAGCAGGGTTAGTATTGAGATCAAATGTTCGTGGGGTAGAGCATTTGGGAGTTGTCATAGCCAATGTCGATAGGCGAGAGACGTTGCAAAAAAGAGGCAAAGGGACTCGGGGTTTGAGTTTGGGATTAGTGGTAGCTGAAATTTGAATCGTATTGACGAAAACGTGCAACATTTTGACACAATTCACATTCTTTGGAACGTTAGTGATCAATATATATTAATGGAGACGTTGCCTTTGCATTTATCACTCTTCATTAACGAGACGGGAGACATTTATCAATTTTTTTGTTCGGGTCAGAGATTCAAATCTTCCCTCTCACGACTTAGTGGTAAGAACTCGAACGTCCGACCTTTGAAATAGAATTATCTTTCAGTTTTGTTTAACGACTAAATTAATTATTATCGAT
The DNA here is from genome assembly GCF_002806865.2 of Cucurbita pepo subsp. pepo. Classification (NCBI taxonomy): domain Eukaryota; kingdom Viridiplantae; phylum Streptophyta; class Magnoliopsida; order Cucurbitales; family Cucurbitaceae; genus Cucurbita; species Cucurbita pepo. The sequence goes on from NC_036646.1 coordinate 1,843,272, forward strand.
AAAAATAAAATAAAATAAAATTAGTATTAGTATTATTATTAATTAAAATCAAAGCTTAAAAAAATATATTAAAAAAATAAATAAATACATGTGTTCTTTAGCTCTATATTAAGATATTAATTCAAAGTAATATTAATATTAAATAATTCCATTTATATGCAATCATAAAAGAAATCATTTATTACTAATTAAATCACTACATAACCTATTACCAAATCTCTATCCACGTATTATTGAGCAAAAAAAATCATTTATTTGGTGAGAAATAATTAAACAAATATTAATATTAAATATAATTATTAAACAAATAATTTAAATAAATAAATAAGCTGATTCATTTATATAATCTGAAAAAAATAAATAATCTAGAATTTTAATTGATTGAATTTAAAAAATTTACATTAAACAAAATATTTATCACATAAAGTTTGTAATTAAAATTCATTAAGGCTGATTAAAAGTAATAAATACTAGTTAATTGATATTAATTATGCTATTATCATCCCATTATTTTTTTATCCATATAAATAAATTTTTATTTTTTAAAATTACCTTTATTTACTTAACTACTAATCAAGGATTAAGAAAATTTTAAATTATTTTTTAAAATAAATTTAAAATGTTAATTCCAAATCGTTGAAAATAATAAATGATATTTTAGATTTTTTTATTTAATTATGATGCATTAATTAATAAACTTTTCAACAATTAATTTATCATAATAAATGTATAAATTAATGGAATAATCAATTTTAATAAATTCATGAATTTACTAATTTCAATAATGTCAATATTTTTTAAAAAATTTAATTAAAATTTCAATAAATCTATGGAAAAAAACATTATTTAAGTTTAAGATTAAGAGTGCAATATTTTGACGAAAGTAAAAGTTAGGGTAAAAATTTAATCGATCAATTAGTTTAGTTTAATTTATTAAAGTTGAATAATGAGACAGAGAGACGAAGATTAAGGAGTCAGGATTATACCAATACACTTCGCGACACACCCTTCAAACTGAGTAATAGATATCATTTATTCTCGTTTGCTAACTCATGAATTATACAAATATCTCATAACTATAAGAGATACACAATCTCTCGGGTGAATATGATATAACTAGAAGCTCAAATTTCAACGACACACCCCTCATCAGCGTTTAAGTGCGGAATTTTTATACAGTCGTCAAAGGATATGATTTAGAATACAAAGGACACAAATGTTCGATCGGTATAATAGTAAGGTCGTCTCATCAAATGACATACACCTATGTGAATGAGGCTGATATTCATGTTGTGTAAAGATGCTATTTGAGTAGCAGTGGTCTGAGTATAGGTGAAGGCAAGAATTCATAGCTATGCATTTAGTATATGAATCATATATTTGCTTCATTGTATTCTCTCTGAGATGGGCAAAAGCAAAATACCTCAACGATATCGCCCCAAAGTCGATCACTTCGAGTCATGATCCCGAACGAACTGAGCAAACTTGGATAGAAATTCGTGCGGGATACGCACTGGACGATAGCTTTTGTTGAGCCAAACTGCTGTACCCTTTGCCTCCAAGATTGGCTAGGGAGAGAAAACAGGACAGGAAATGGGTTATGAGGTTCTAGGCATCCAGACAAGATAAACTGATATGAAAATTAATGGTTCCATTGCTTACCTCCATGTTTGGAAGCTTGAAAATGAAATGATCGATGTAGAAGCGAGCAGCCGACATCCCCGAGATCCTTACCTTAACAACAAATCTGTCTCCGCTCTAGTTGGATGCATCAAGGTAGCATAAGTAGTAAGATATTAAGTAAAGTATGTAATCAATCATCAGTTGTACCAACAAATTGCATCATACTTTAAGTGGTGCAAGGAACTTCAAAGTCAATTCTGATAAAGCTAATGCATCGCCATCACGAGCAACTGCATCAGGACTGAGGCCTATGCTTTCCAGCAGTTCATGACGACCTGATTAAGATTTTGATTAAAAGCCTTGAAAAGCAATTATAATGTGATTTAAAACATGAGATTCGAGAAATCGAGCTACAACTGATCAATGATTCAAAATCTTGGTGGTGAAAAAGTTCTTCTATCTGTTTCGTAACTCGATCTAGGTCGAGAAACACTTCAAAGTTCAGAGGCTACCACAAAATCATTTACGAGCACCCGTTCGAGTCCAATATTTTACTTCTTCGAGACTAATGCCCCCCAAAGTTTAGGCTTGTCAACAATAGTATTAAACTATCAAGAACAGAGGGAAGTTTACTAAACAAATGGAGTTAACTAGATAACTTCATGTTGACTAAAGCAATAAACAGAAAAGAATAACTTCCAGTGTTTCCAAACAGCATTCTGTCCGTCAAGTACTACGATTAGTTGGGGAGGAGAACGAAGAATTGTTGCGTTTTAAAAACCTTGAGGGGAAACCCGAAATGGAAAGTCCAAAGAAGACAATATCTGCTAGTGGTGAGTTTGGCTATTACAAAATGGTACCTAAGCTAGACACGGGGTGATGTGTCAGCAAGGAGGCTGAGCCCTGAAGGGAGGTGGACATGAGGTGGTGTGCCAGCAAGACGCTAGATCCAAAGGAGGTGGATTGGAGGGACCCACATCGATTGGAGAGGGGAACGAGTGCCAGCAAGGACGCTGGCCTCGAAGAGAGGTGGATTATGAGATCCCACATCGATTGGGGAGGAAAACGAAGCATTCTTTATAAGGGTGTGGAAACCTCTCCCTAGCAGACGCGTTTTAAAACCTTGAGGGGAAGCTTAAAAAAGACAATATCTACTCGTTATGAGTGCGTGGAATCAACCATATCAATACTCTTTTGAACAGAAATTCTGGACCCATTGGACGTAAACAAACACCAACATTTGCAGTGGTGAAGGCTCCACACTTCATTTTCAACAATCTACAAACTTCTAGAGAAGGTAGAAAAATTGAAGTGAAAGAAACGACATAAAGAAAAAGAAACCCCTAGTGAGGACAAATAAATTCCTGATTCATACACACATCACTTAGCATATACAAACTTATTGATTTTACCATGTTGGCAATAACTCGCATAAACAGCATTGTTGACAACCCCAAACTGATCCAGCTCATAATCACGAACTTTGAGCTCAACATCTAGGAAGCCATCCATCCTGTAATGGCTAAGGTATTCAATCTTTTACACTTTTCAGCAAGGACTAGGCATTACATCAGGATAATTTAAACAGAAACAACAATCGCAATGCAAAAGGATAAACATCGAAAGAACCGATCCCTAATTGAAGAACCCGATGCAATATATATAAACAAATCAACACTCCACTGGAATTCCAAACACGAGTAAATAAATAAAACTATTACCAGTACAAAAGCCAATTCGTTCATCTGAAATCATAATCAATTATATTTTCCTCGAGAGAGGGGACGAGGGGTCAAAATGCGCGAAGGTACAGTAATGTCGAGCAAGCAGAAGCCATAGGAGAGAACAATATGTCAAAGATCTTGACATAGAATGCTAATTGGGAAGAAGATATTAAGAATTATTTGATGAAAGTACCCTTTTCCGGCTTTGAGTTGAAATGAAGAAGAGATGGAGGTTCTCGTTACTGAGGGTGATCGCAGACGTAACGATGTCGGCGACGGCCGGCTGATGGTGCAGGCAAGTGATGAAGGGAATGCGAGTCCTGCTGTCTTGTAATGGAACGCCGGAGGCGGCGATTGGATCGGGTTAATGGAAGCCTGCAACATCGCGCAGTTTCTAGCTCTGTTGCCGATGCAGGAGTTGTGAATGGGAATCCGAAAATATCGATGCAAATTAATTTGGTATTTTAATTTAATTAATCCATTAATGTAATTTATTATAATGGTCTATTGGTTGTGTCCATTTCTAGCGAGAGGGCGAGGGTTCGATACTCACTCTTGATTATGATATATGTTTCTTTTTTCATTTGTAGATGTGGATAAATACAATTTTTTAAATAATTAAAGAAAGAAAAAACTAAATGCCGAAATAGAGGTAGGTTGGGTTATAAACTCTATTTGAGTGGCTCCACGGTTACGTTGGGTTATGAACTCTATTTGAGTGGCTCCACGGTTAGGTTGGGTTATGAACTCTATTTGAGTGGCTAGAGGGTTAGGTTGGGTTATAAACTCTATTCCAGTGGCCTCAGGGTTAAAATAGAGGATTAGGTTGGGTTATAAACTCTACTTGAGTGGCTTAGGGTTAAAATAGAGGGTTGGGTTGGGTTATAAACTCTATTTGAGTAGGGTTAAAATAGAGGGTTGGGTTGGGTTATAAACTCTATTTGAGTGGCTAGAGGGTTAGGTTGGGTTATAAACTCTATTTGAGTGGCTAGAGGGTTAGGTTGGGTTATAAACTCTATTTGAGTGGCTCAGGGTTAAAATAGAGGATTAGGTTGGGTTATAAACTCTACTTGAGTGGCTCAAGGTTAAAATAGAAGGTTAGGTTGGATTATAAACCCTATTTGAGTGGCTCAGGGTTAGGTTAGGTTATGAACTTATTTGAGTGACTCCAGGTCAGTATTAAAATAGAGGTTAGGTTGGGTTATAAACTCTATTTGAGTCAGTATTAAAATAGAGGTTAGGTTGGGTTATAAACTCTATTTGAGTGGCTCTAGGGTTAGGTTGGGTTATGAACAGGGTTAGGTTGGGTTATGAACTTATTTGAGTGTGGCTCCAGGCCAGTGTTAAAATAGAGGGTTAAGTTGGGTTATGAACTCTATTTGAGTGGCTCAAGGGTTAGGTTGGATTATGAACTCTATTTGAGTGGCTCCCGTCACCGACCTGAAATTTCAATTTTTGTAATAGTCAACTTTTATAGTAAAAAAAAATTACAAAAATTCAATATTTTACTTTTTAAAATAATTATTATTAACATGAGAAAAAGAGATTATATGAAGTTTCTCGTCTTTTAACGATAAATATTATCGAAGTTAATAGATTTTAATATTAAACATTGTTAAAGTTGGTGTAGGAGAAACGTTATTTATCCGTTGGGCTATGGAGTATTAGAGCGAGAAAGGGCGTTTTGTGCGTTTTAATTAGGTAGGTCAAACACTCTCACGAGATCAATAATTCATCGGTCATGGTCATGAATAGTATGCACTTAACGACCTTATACGTTATATTTGACCTAGATAATTTACCGTGCTCTCTTACGCTGATCTTGTCACTCTCGACACAATATCGTTTGTTAATATCAACCCGGTAGGTCACACATTCAATCATTTAATATCTTGATTAAGAAAATACCGAAAATTTTTGATATCTTGGATAATTCTTTACAAATTATTAAAAAAAAAAAAAAAAAAAATTAAAAAATTAAAAAAATGCCATAAAAGTGTAAATTTTGTCCACATGTAAACCAGTGTATCAAAGAAGCAAGGGCAGAACGCCACGGAGGAAGAATTCAACACCAACTGGCACCCATCTGCCAAACTCCTCCGATTAACCCAACCCGACCTGACCCACTGCGTATATTAATCGAGTCCATGGCTCCGGGAACCCAGCCGCCCCTCAGATATCAAGTTCTTCTTTAATGGAAAACATTATACAGAGATCAGAGATGAACTTAATTGGATCTTAGCAGCAGCAGCAGCTCAGAATCAACAAAGAAATTGTGCTTTCTTTTTCGACTAATCCTTATTGTTCTTTATTCAGAAGAAAGAACCAAGACTATAATGAAATGTAATTATAATTAATACACAAGAATTAGCGTTTTTCAGAGCTATGGAATTCAACATTCAATCCAAATCTCAGATTTCTACTCGAATTCACCATTTCAGATGATGGAGCTCGGTCCGTCGGTCGGTCGTCGTCCATGGATTAGTTTAGCAGAGCATCGCGAGTTTCTGGCCGGAGGTTTAGATTCTAAGGATTCCGTCGATTAGGTTTCGGTACTACCTCTGCAGATTCAATTAGCAGGAATATGAGCGGAAATTTTCGGAAATTGAAACGATATTCGAACGAAACTAGATCGAATATTGAGAGGATTGTTCTTAATTTGAGAAATGGAAGATTGATTTGATCGGATTTGTAATCCGTACATTTAAACCTAAAGAAAAATTAAGGCGGCCGTTAGCCGGAAAATACCTTTTCGATTTTCTGGATTTCCGGTACGTCGTAGAGATCGGCGGTAATCTCCGTCAACCATGCTCCGGGGAAGAGCGTCTGCAATGGAGAATGACAGAGTTGAAAACTCGATTTCAAAGAAGACGAAAAGGTTACGATGAAAAAGGAGGGGGAGAAGAAGAAGAACCCTACATCGATTTGATTTTGAACATTTCTGGGCCTCTTTTTGGGCCTTCGCGGCGGCCTGCGTTCCACCATAGCCATGAAATCCTCCTCGATCTCCTTTTTGGAAAGCGATACCGAGAATTTCTCCCTTTCTTTCTTTTCCATTACCAATCGCCGTCCTGGAGACTTCACGCCGCCGCCGCCATCACCGCTTCTCAACGGAGAGTTTCGAATCGGCCGCTTATCTAACCTCTTATTGATTTTCAAGGCCTTCTCACCGCTTCTCCCTTCCGTAACTGTATCAATCGGAGTCTTCGATGCCGTCTTCTTCACCCTCAAACTCCACGGTTTCGAATCCTTATCCGGCGACGGCGCCGGCACCGGCGCCGCCGGAGTCTTTTTCTCCGGTTCATCTTCGTCATCCACGACTCCATCTCTCCAGAATGCAACCTTCATCTTATCCGCGGCGGTTTTTAGATCAATCATGAGTTTCTCTCTCACCGCCGCTATACCTTCATCGCCGTCGCAATTATCGTGGATCTTGGACTTTGAAGCCCTAGGTCTCTTAGCGGAATCCTTCAACCACAGCGGCCTGTCCGTCTGAAACTTCCGACAGTTCCACCGGACGGCCGACGATCGGCGATCGGCTGGCGGAGGAACGTCGGCGTCGGCGTCGTCGGCGCAATCGGAATCCAGTTTCGTACAGCGGAGATACTTCTGATTTCCCCACTTTAAGAAAGGGAGGGTGAAATTGTGGAGCTGCTTCGATCTCTCCAGTCCCATCGCCATGGAGTCAAGTACTGTTTGGTCGGAATCGGCGCAAACCATAACCTCGCCGACAAAGAATTGAGGGCGGAGCTCAGATCGCAAAGAGAGAAAATATGGAAAACGATTTTGGAGGGTACTTGGTTGGTTTAGTATTTTTTTTTTAAGACTAATTTATATATATATATATATATATATATATATATATATATATATA
>NC_036646.1:1850679-1924049 GCF_002806865.2 Cucurbita pepo subsp. pepo
TTTAGTTTATATTATAGATTTACCGGATCAAATATATTTGTTTTTAAAATTTTTTATTTTAATAATAATTCTAAAAATAACATTTTATTGTTTTATGTCTCGATTTTAAAGTTTAAAATTTAAATTTTAAAATGCACCATTAATTAAAAAAAAAAAGTCATAAATATAATATATTATAAACGGAAATGTAAAAAATAATTATACAAAATTAAAAAAAAAACATGTTAATAAATAAATTAATACTAAAATTAAAACTACAACTATTATTATAGTATATATATAAATATATCAAAATACATTTTAGAAAAGTATTTAAATTAGTATAAAAAATTTGTATTGCCATTATAATTTCTCTTTTTTAAATAATATATTATTTGAAGACTAAGTGAATATATAATAAATTTAGACTAGTTTAAAAGGACTCATAAACACAAAATGATCGAGCCATCTAGAATAAATAGAGTTGTAACGACCCAGATCTACCGCTAGCAGATATTGTCTTTTTTGGGGCTTTCCCTCAAAGCATTAAAACGTTGTTCTTCTCTCCAACCAATGTGGGACATCACAATTCGTCCCCTTCGAGGCCCAGCATCCTCGCTGACACTCGTTTCTTTCTCCAATCGATGTGGGACCCCCTTTGGACCCAGCGTTCTTACTGGCACACTGCCTCGTGTCTACCCCTTTCGGGGAATAGCAAGAAGGCTGGCACATCGTCCGGTGTCTGGCTCTGATATCATTTGTAACGACCCAGATCCACCGCTAGCAGATATTGTCCTCTTTGAACTTTCCCTTTCAGGCTTCCCCGTTTGCTGGGGGAAGGTTTTCATACCGTTAGGGTGTTTTTTGTTCTCTTTCCCAACCAACGTGGGACATCACAAGAATAATTTGAGACAAAACTCAATTTCACCCGTAGCCCTTAATAAGGGTCATAGTGTCGACTTAGACATGAAACATGCATGCCTTGAACTCGTGGAATTCATGTTCAATCTAGTTCAAAATCATCTTTAAACTAATTAATAAATTTATATTTAACCTAAAGTTCTTTCTACACTCAAAATATGATAATCGAACACATCGGGGCAAACTTTCTTATCCTAATTTTGACAACAATAGTCGGTGATGTTTGTGGAGAAGAAATAGGTTAGCTAAAGAAAATTGCACATCGTGTTAAAAAACGAGCACAAATATGGGAGAAAAAATATTTTGAATCTTTACGAAAACAATTCGAACATAAGATCAAAGGTAAAAAAAAATCAAATTGAAGTCAAACACACGGTTAACCGAAGTCTACCAACACTTACCGAGCAAGGATGATTCTGCTATTTTAGCAGTAGACAACTTGAACCAAAGAACAAAATAGAGAAGAACGAGACTAACCAGCTCCTCGACCAATTCAAGAAACTCGAGATCCATTTGGCTATTTTAGCTGCCTTGTAGCTCGAACAAGAAAAACTCCATGATAGAATAACAAAGAATGAGGCCGACCAACTCCTTGGCCAATCAAAAAACTCGATACTTACAATTTTTTTTTTATATTTTATATTTATTAAATTATTTTAGTCCGTATATATATCTTAATAAATTGACATATATTTACGTCAAAGTATATACTTATTAACATATTATTAATTAATACATAAAGATTTTTAATTAATTTTTTTTTTTACCATTGAGTAAATTAAAAGAGAAAATTATTGTTGGTTACGCCGTCGTTTTAAACTAACTCTTCAATCATTATTATACACAAAATATTTATTACTGAATAAATGAAAGTTTTTCCAATTACATATGATATATGGAGTAATTAATAATCATATATTTAAACATTTTTAATCATTTTTAACCTAAAAACATATATAATAATTTAAATTACCCTAGTTTAAATAGTTAAAAACAAATTAAATTGGGGTTAAATAGTAAATTTAATAAAAATCAATAAAAATAACTTATATTAAAAAAAAATTCCCTTTTTTTCTCTCGGTATAAATTTGATTTTAGGGTGGAGATTCACTGTTTAGATCGAGAATACAAAAGTGAGGAATGCTTTTTTCCGGTTAGATAAATAGGGTCAGGAACGGGAATACTTCTCGTCTCCACCTAATTCTTTGCCCCGCCCTCGCCTCATTTAATATAAATATATTTTCAACTCATATTAATATATATATATATATATATATATATATATATATTATATTATATTATATTATGTTTTGGCTCTACTAAAAAATAAGTTAATTAATTTTAAAATTCCAATTATAATATTTAAATTAATAATATGTACGGTAGAATTTTTTTAATGGTTAAAGAATATGTTGTAATATTAAATTTTTAATTTTTAGAAATTATATGGATAATATATATATATATTATACCATTTTTTTTAATAAAAATTATGTTGAAACTTTAAAATAAAAATAAAAAAATTGAAAAAAATTACTCGTATCAAACTCGTATTGCAATAATTTTAGCGTCTATAAAATAAATAGAAAATTTTGTATGAATGAGAAATAAAATCAGAGGACGAGCACGGAGATTCCCCGTCTAATAGAATATATGCTTGATTTATTATTATTATTATTATTATTTATTTATTGTAAAATTTTAAAATCCGTGATATATATATATATATAATGTTTATATTATATTATTTATGTAAATATCTCCTTATTTAAAATACATGAACTTTTTGTAAAGCACTTTATATGTTTGACTGATTGTGGATGAGCATTGACATTTATATAAAAGAAATTCGATTTATTTTTTAAAACCCAAATAATTATTAGCCAATCATAAAAAAGAATGGTGTGTTTTTTATTTTACTTTAATTTTTTTTTTCTTTTTGATAATGAAGAAGAGTGAGAAGAGAGAAAAGTATTGATGTGTAAATTAATTTTAAATGTTTTAAATTTTAATTATTTAATATAAATTATTTAATTAATTTAAATATTTTTTTATTATACTTAATTATTTAAATTATTTAAACAATTTCTATGTAATATTTGGGTGTATATTATATTATTATGAGAAATAAATAGTGAGCATGAAATTAATATGTTTATTATATAATTATTAAAAAAATTAATATATAAAAGAGTTTAAAAAATACCCTTTCACTTTAATTAATATTTTTAATTCTTTTTAAAAAATTTAAATTTACCTTTAATTTTTTAAAAAAAATTTAAAAAATATCTTTAAACTTTAGAAAAATAAAATTAAAAAATACTCTTGTCGATATATGAGACTATTTTCAAAATTTCATAGATTTTTCCTTTTTAAATTTTAAGGTTATTTATTATTATTTAAATTTAAATATATTAATAGTATTATAAAAAATAGAATATCGTTGCTTAAATCATTCGCCAGTCTCGTAAAATAAGAAAATAGAAACGTTTATTTCCATGTCTTCCCGCTACCTCATCGCCTACTTTGATTTCACGTTTATGTGAAATATATACACGAATCATTTCTGGATTATAACTCGAACCCTTTTTTTTTTTCTGGATTCGTCTCACATCAATAACTCGACCCCTACTGCCTATGGGTAGTTTTAAGACAGGTTTGTTTTGAAGTAGATACCTGAATGCCAAGTATGGCTCGTAATAATCTATCTTCGGGGGCATACGATGATTCTTTCGCCATCTGAGGCGTTAATTTACCTACNGATTTACCTACTAAAATATCGCCTGTCTCCACCCACGATCCGAGCATCACATCGTCGAATTATGCTTGAGTTATTTATTTATTTATTTTGTAAATAAAGTACAAATTTACCAAAAATTGACTTTTTGTTAACTTATAATGATATTGACCAGTCCATTCAAATCACAAAGTCTAACCCACGTATTAAAAAATAAAATAAAATAAAAGTCAAAATTGTCTATTTTGACCGTGGCTAAATAAAATTTATTTATTTAGAAATTAGTTGCCACGTAATTCCAATTATTTTATTAAAAAAAATAGAATTAAATTGGATGTTGATTTTTTTCTTTATATTTCCATGCGTTGACTTGCAATTCTCCTAATTACTACGCCTAAATTATTTTAATTACATAATTATAATAAAATTGAGTTAATTATTTTTTTGGAAAGTATAAAATTTTAAGTTTATTATATGATTTTTTTAATTAAAAATAAACCTGATCTCGGTTTTAAATTTTATTTCGTCTCTAAACTTTAAAAAAATTGAAAAATTAATTGATTTATTATATATATAAATTTAAAATTTATATTTATTTTAAACTGAAATTTTAATTTCCCAGTAGATACTAAATTTATAATTTAAAAAATTGATACAGTTGATACAATGAACAAACATGAAGTAAGCAAGAAAACGATAGTGATCGGTTTGAGAGAAATTTCATTGACCTACGCTTGTTATGTCTAGCATTGGTCTTCTCACAGATAACATTGGACCTCCTTCGTACTGACCCTTCTACCACTCTTGATAAGATAAGGAATCACTACAAGGGGACTAAGATTCGGATTACCTTGTTGATCGAATATCTCAAGGCAAGAACATTGTTTGAGATTCGAATCACTACACAAGCAAGATCGATCATGTCTAGCTTGAATGATTCTTGTTTATCAAATATCTCAACGCAAGAACACTTGTTTGAGATTCGAATCACTCCACAAGCAAGATTGATCATGTCGAGCTTGAATGATTCTACATGCAATCTAAACTACATAGAATTGCAAATGAACTTAGCCATTGGCTGAATAAAACTTCATTATTGTTCAATGTGTCAATGTGGTATGAATTGAAATATCTTTTGATAATTTCAACAATATTTTCTTTACATCTTCGTTGAAGCATATTGTATGATTGATGTCTCTTGGTTCATATTAACTCTCGTCTTTAGGTCTTTGTGGAGGTTTGAGACATTCCCAAGCCGTGACAAACACTGAGCGAGAACGATGAGACAAAACCGAAATGATTTTTTAAAAAAAACATGGAATAAATCATTAATCTATTACATATGTTTGAAATTTGAAATGGGTCCTCCAAAAGTAGGAAGCTTTACAGCATAGAGCTTTTAAAAACAATGCCCCCAACGGCTACCTTCATATTCCATTCTTAATAGCTCCAAACTCCGACCGACCACCGCCATCTTTTCCAGCTCGGCTCACATTCCTCTGTTCTTCCACCGCTCTTTAAAACCCCCATGGCTATGGTATCAACCCATTGCTTTTGAAGCAAGAAAAATGCAGCCCAAAAGGCAACCCATCTCCAAAAAGCTCTTAAATTTCCTCAAAGTTTCTATCTTTCTTGCTAAAATGAAAAAACCCATCTTCCCAAAGCTCCTTTTCCTCAAGAAATCGTCGCCGGCCGAGAAATTTGAGCTTCTCCAGTTCCAATTCTCGCCCTCCACCACTCCTCTGTTTCGTTGTTACAGAGGTCGCCGCCGTCGCCTCCGCCGTGGTGGTGTCTATTCGGTGCTGTTTCCATGTAGATGCATTGACAGTTTTGGAGGTGAAAATGATGGAGAGGTGGGTTTTCCGGCCATTGAGGGGCGGGGTTCTGAGGCGTTGGATTGGAGTGAATTGAGCGATGAAGAGGAGTCGATTGATCGGAGGGCTGAATTGTTCATTCAGAAGTTCTATGCCGATATGGAAATGGAGAGGCTTGCAGCCATTTGAATCTTGGATTCGTTTGTTTTGTTGTGTTTTATTTTGTTATGTGTTCAATCCACTGAAGTTTTAGAGAGGGTGGAGATTGGTTTTCAAGTAATGTTTCGTTCTCCTCTCCAACAAATGTGAGATCTCACAATCCACCCATTTAGAGGCTAACGTCTTGCTGTCATATTGCCTTGTGTTTGACTCTAATACTATTTGTAACCGCCCTAACAGATATTTGTTGGATGATGAAAGTCCCACCTCGGTTAATTTAGGGAATGATCATGGGTTTATAATCCAAGAATACTCTCTCTATTGGTACGAGACATTTTGGGGAAGCCCAAAGCAAAGCCATGAGAGCTTATGCTCAAAGTGGACAATATCATACCATTGTGGAGAGTCGTGTTCGTCTAACAATATTGTCTGCTTTATTTATCTGTTACGTATCATCGTCAACTTCACGATTTTTAAATGTGTCTACTATGAAGAGGGTCTAGCCCTGCTTCGACCAATACCTTGCACCTTTTGGTGACTGACTCTGATACCATTTGTAACAGCCTAAGCTACGTATTGTCATCAACCCCACGATTTGTCTACTATGAAGAAGGTCTAGTCGTGCTTCGACCAATACCTTATACCTTGCACCTTTTGGTGACTGACTTTGATACCATTTGTAATAACCTAAGCGCCCTACTTCGACATGACTGAGTTTGATACCATTTGTAACAGCCCAAGCCCACTGCTAATAAATATTGTCTGTTTTGACCCATTACGTATTATCGTCAGCTTTGCTATCAAGACTACTATACCACCTAGGAACCCTAATTCGTTTAGTGTAGAATCTTCAAGTTTAGGTTAGTTGACTTTTTTTTTTATTTTTTTTATTTTTTAATTTATATATATATATTAAATTTCTAAATATTTATTTTAATTTTTCTTTTATCATAAGCCTTCAAATTTGGCTAGTGGGCTTAATAGTCTGTGAGGCCCAATACCTGTGCTGAGCCCATCTAAGTCCAATGCAGAGAAGAAAATGGGCCCACTTTTCATATTGAGACCTTTCTTTCATGGAAGAGCGAACGCAGAGCCTTCGCTCGTTGAGGAATTGGGAAATGAGAATGGAGAAATCGGAGAATTTCAGCGTTCATAATTCAGAAATAGATAGGAATTTTTGAAGATGTAGGCCGGGAATTCCTGTCAAGTTTGGCATCTGAGTTAGCGACGTTTCTGTTCGGAATTCAGTCATTTGAGCTGTTCTCAAGCATCTATCAAATTTTGATGGCATTTACAGGTTCGTGTGAGTTCTAGTCTTGTATCTCTATTGAGACGTTTAGTTTCTGATGGAATTCGTGGTCTAGAATTGAAATCCTTTAACTGGAAGCTTCTTTTTAATTTTTTTCTTTCCAATCGAGTGATTTTTGTGTATGATGTGTGTTTTTGGTTTGGAATTACGTGCACATAATGTTTAGTTGATTTAGGGCGGGATTACACCCCTGGCGGAATTATTTAGAATTGAATTTAGTTTCTTGAGTTGGCTGCATGGCTAATACCCTGTGTTTGGAGAATAACCTTTTCTTTCAAGTTATGTACATTGTTTGGTTGCTTAATAGTTAAGGAGAGAACCTGGAGTTCATGAAGAATGGAAGTTATTTAAAATAAAAATGAGGAAAAAGAATAAAGTTAGGAAACAATCTGTTAGACGAACACGACTCTCCACAATGGTATGATATTGTCCACTTCGAGCATAAGCTCTCATGGCTTTGCTTTGGGCTTCCCCAAAAGGCCTCATACCAATGGAGAGAGTATTCCTTGATTATAAACACAGGGTCAATTCCTAAATTAGTCGATGTGGGACTTTCATCATCCAACACAATCGTCTAGGTCTGGAAGAAAATGATGAGAAGGATAAAAGAATAAACCCAGGTGGTGTTCAATATATCGATTCAAAGCTACCAGAAACAAGAAACAAGCAATAACCTCCACCAACATGAGAGGTTCTCTTTCCTCCAAATGCTAAATCCTTGAAATTAGGAAGGAAAACATATATCTAGTTGGGGGCAGACAAAATCACAAGAATGGCTTCAAGCAGTTCAAATTTGGTTCTTATATGGTGATATAGTATTAGTTCAAACCAGACTGGCTTAGCAATAAGTAACCATTAACTGGCTGTTTGTTGTAATGCAGATCACAGATTTTAAATTTGTTGATAGAATATCAGACTTTATGTGACTATAGATGTAGAAATTTTGCGTATGCCGAATGGTGAAACTTATATATTGAATTATTGAATTTCGAAGTTCCTCACTGATGTGAAGCCTATCAATCGAACATGGTCGTATATTTGGATAAATAGTTTTCACTGCTGCTAGACTGAATCTTTATATTAATGACATTTCAGGTTCCCTTCTTCTAGGCCCGTTAGTATTTTTTATAAACTCCGAGTTTGCTTGATCACTTCTTGCCTTTCAGTATATTAAATTTTCGTGACGATAGGCCAGATGAACATGTTTACACGGAGTTGTCTTTTAGATGTATGAGGCTGGATTTAGGGGAGATAGGTAGATGTCTACATCTACAATATCAATTTCCTTGGTTTGATTACAGCAGGCTTGAACAAGTCATCAGTTCCTTCTTCAGATTTTCGATCTTGCAAGTATGATTATTTATCAAGATCTTTGCAGTTTTGAGGAGGAGGAAATATATTTTCTAATGTTTGTTTCTTCTTTAAAAAAAAAAATTACATCCATCATTTCCATCTTGGTTGGATCGTTTCCATTTAGATTGAAAAGAATATATTCTTTTCTTTTCTCAGTTAAAATTCTCAGCATCATTTTATTTCCCTCCGATGGATCTCTAAGACATGACAAGGAGAAGTGCAAGGATCTAAAGAAGATGGTGTCCTTGCATGTGAAAGGAAGGAAGAACAGTAGCTAGGCAGAATAGAGACTGTTGTTGAAGTAATCAGAACTGAAACAATTTGATTTTCCAGTGCAGTTTACTTGAGAACATAGTGAGGAAAAACATCAAGGAAACATATATTGTTAGGAACCACGAACCTCCACAATGCTATAATATTATCCACTTTGAGCATAAGCCCTGGTGACTTTACTTTTGGTTTCTCCAAAAGGCCTCATACCAGTAGAAATAGTATTTCTTACTTATAAACCCATGATCTTCCCCTTAATTAGGCAATGCAGAACTCACTCCCGACAATCCTCAACATATATTAGTAGAAGTTGAAACTGCCCGCAGTGCCTGTAAACCTGCCTTTCACTTGGCTCTGGATCCTTGTTGAACTAGCTCTAAACTTCTAAGGACTTGGTACCAAAGAATGTAAATGAGCAGCAGCTTGTTGGCCTTGATCACTACTGAACTTGTGTTTTCCTTGCCCTTCCAAAGAGATCTGTAAATAAGCAGGAAATGATGTCTCTACCATAGTTGTTGCTTTTCTTTTTACATTCTCATTTGCAAGAGACACTGATTTTAGTTCAATAGTTGAAACTTGTGGGTCAGTTGCTGTGCCATTGTAGCTTTACATGATTCCCTTTTTATTGACATATTATTCTCTTTTCAACAGTTCCTCTTTACTTTCTCCTCGTAATAATAACATTTGAAAAGGAATGTTGCATTACTATATAATTGTAACGGCCCAAGCCCACCACTAGCAGATACGGTTCTCTTTGAATTTTTCCTTTTGATCTTCCTCTCAAGGCTTTTAAAACACGTCTCCTAAGAAGAGGTTTCCACACCCTTATAAAGAATGTTTCGTTCTCCTCCCCAACCGATACGGGATCTCACGATACGGTCGATGGAGGCACATCTGTTCCCAAATTCTATTATGAAACCTCGCCTCTTGGGTCATCTTAAAGGCCAACCAGCAATAGGGTCCACTATTTTGGGCCTCTTATCTTGCTTAAAAATTAAAGTAAAAGTACAGACATTATTGTATGATTAGATTACCTTCCAACTTATCTGTGGATTTGATCTGAACTTCATTCTCCCAGGTTTTTCATGAAGCGAAGCTTGTACTATTTCTTGGGGTCCTTTCCAATTTCAGCTCAATCAATTTTAGCAGGTGATCACACTTTCTTCTTCTTTTTTCAATTAAGAAGCAAACTCAACTCGATTCTAGACGACGATTATTTTGATTTTAACTAACACATTTACATTGATGAAGCTCTTGTGATTACACGTTTCTTTGAAGCTGAAACCAAGTAATGGACATTGAAGACCTAATCAAGACACATAAAATCAAACCCATTTGGCCAAATATAGGAAAGAAGAAAGAAAAGTAGAAAGAAGACCCAATCGGGGTTAACTTCATTTTAGTCTACAAGTTGTTGTAATGATATTGCTGCCTTCTATACCAAACCCATTTTTGAAGAAGCTAGAGCCTAAAAATGCCTAAAAGAATGGGATTTTCACTTTGGATTGACAAGAAAATTTGAGGCCTGTATTTGGTTTTGGTTAAACATATTCAATCACTCTCTCTCTTTGCCTTTTTTTCACACCAAAACCCACCATAATCTTCAACCAATCTATGAGAAAAGACGTTTTTGTCGCTATGTTGACATTTTCATCGATATTAACTTAAAACATGGATCAATATTTCAACTATACAGTATAGAAATAAAATTTTATAACTTTTTAAAGATATATTCATCGATATCTATATTTTATTGCTAATTCTATCTACATTTTTTGGTTGAAGATTCAAACCTCGACGCCACGTGTTATAGAAGATTCTACAATTCAGGACTAATATACAATTGGTTCTTATTTTGAATATGGTTTTGATTTGATAAAGTGATTTGGTGTCCATAATTATCTTTTTGGTTTAGGGTGGCAGCCAACCTTGTAAACTAATGATTGAAGAAATGAGCTTAATTATCGGAGACACCTTGGGAACATGTCTCTCTCACTCACTTTGGTTTAGAATTTTGCTAATTGGGCCTTACAAATCACTCAATTTCATGTAGGGTTTGACTCATCAAAACTTACCTAATTTCATGCTCGAGTATCCCTTTCTTCTACTTACATTAATGCAATCATTTAAAGTAACTTTTTTAAGGTAGCTTCTCTGTGAAATTCTCTATTTATTTTTACAGGGATTAGACGCAAGAATTTCCTATGGAATAGCAAAGATCGAGTTTCCTATGAGATTATAATATTCAACATAATGTGACTTAGTTTGATACGATATAGATATATTTATACTTATATATGAAAATAAGGATGATACAGGGATTAGAGCTTGGACAAAAAATACAATCTTCATTTTCGACCCATTTAGCTCACAGAAAAAAAAAAAAAAAAACCTCTTCTCACTCCCTCTTCCATTTCGGTGTTTAAACGAAGATTCTCGACCTACTAATTACGTATTTTTGTCGAAAATTAATACCACTAAAGCATCATACACAATTTATTTACACTATGTTTTTGGGTTATATAGTTTTTTTAATGCTTTGAAGGGGCCCACAACTTTATATATATATATATATATATATATATATAATTTCTGACGTGGAATCATTTTTCGGTGGAAATTGTTTTTTTAATAATAATTTATTTCGTCCTAGTCAATTGTTCAGTTATTGCACACAAAACGATAATTTAATAAATAAAAATAAAATAAAATAATCACATCAGACATTTCACATCCCAGGAATGAATAAATGTATTTCAGAGACATAATAGATCTAATAATATAAATATAAATATAAATAAAAAATGTACATAATAATTTCCATATTTTCTAAATTTTCTAAATACGATACAAATCACCCGATCCGATTCCGATTCCGAGTTTCGGCCGATACAACCGAGTTTTGGCGGAGACGATTTGCAGAGCTCGAAAAGGGGATTCCGATTCATGGCGCCGCCGGTGCCAATCTCAAATGCAAATCCAACCCAATTCCGTCATCAAACCCCGACCCATTTTCCCCCTTCGTAAATCTCTTCAACGACATCCCCTTGTTAGACGAACACGACTCTCCACAATGGTATGATATTGTCCACTTTGAGCATAAGCTCTCATGGCTTTGCTTTGGGTTTCCCCAAAAGGCCTCATACCAATGGAGTTAGTATTCCTCACTTATAAACCCATGATCATTCCCTAAATTAGTCGATGTGGGACTTCCATCATCCAACACCTCCCCTCGAACAAAGTGCGCCTCCCCTTAATCGAGGCTCGACTCCTTTGGAGTCTTAGTCATTTTTGACTGCCTTCGAGGAGGGGCTTGGCTCCTTTTCTTTAGGAGTTCGACTAAGTTTAGGGCATGGCTCTGATACCATGTTAGACGAACACGACTCTCCACAATGGTATGATATTGTCCACTTTGAGCATAAGCTCTCATGGCTTTGCTTTGGGTTTCCCCAAAAGGCCTCATACCAATGGAGTTAGTATTCCTCACTTATAAACCCATGATCATTCCCTAAATTAGTCGATGTGGGACTTCCATCATCCAACACCCCTCACCGCCCCGCCCCTGCACTCGAGACCCCACCGTCAATGCCACCGAATTTCCCATTCCACCGCCGTACGACGACCCCATCCCCCCCACCGCCGTCGGAAACACACACCCATGTGACGAAACATGTATAGGCGGCGGCGTCCTCTGCATATAAACCCACGACGACGTTCCCGCACCACCACCGTTAGGTAGCACAAACGCCGGAGGCCGCCCGGCAGCAAGAAGATGCGGCGGAGGAGAAAACGCCGAAATCATCGGATTCCTAATATACGCAACGGCAGCACTTCGTGTAGCTTGTAATTGGGCACGTTTAAGTTGCTTCCTTTCTTTCTTGTGAGCGTTCTGATGGCCGCCAAGTGCCTGCGAGTTAGCAAACTCCCGACAACAGTATAGACACTCGTATTTCCGGTCACCGGAGGGGGTAAACACGCCGGATTCCGACGACCCAGTTGGAGTTTTGGCTGAATCATCCTCTTCCAACTCTTCTCGAACATCAAAACCAAAAAGTTTTAATTTTGTGAAGGTTGCCATTTTTGAGGTAAAAACAAGAACAAGAAGAGAAATTGAGGGGAAATTGTATGGAGAAAGGGTGGATTGAGTGGATATTTATAAGGGGGACAGGGGAATCTAAGTAAGAATTGATGAGTACAAGGAAGAGAATTGGGGGAAAAAAGAAAAGAAAAAAAGAACACATGGGAGTTGGAGTTGGAAGGACAGCACTTGTCTGATGGATCGGCAGCTCTGTCTTTGTTTCTATATTGGTCTTCTCTGTTTGTCTTTTAATGACAATGTTTTCAATACCTAAATGTATTGCCCTTTTGACAATGGGATGAACTAAAAACACACACTTATTTCCATCCTTTTTCACATTTTCTTATCTTCTTCTTCTAAAAAGTTGGTCCCATTATAAAACTCAATCTCTCGAAGTATTTTTATACTCACCTGTCTGTCATTACTTTTGTTCTTTCAAATCATAGTTGATTGAGATAAAGAGTTCTGTGATCTCACGTCGATTGGATAAGAGTGTGGAAATTGTTCTCTAGTAGATGCGTTTTAAAATCATGAGGCTGATGGCGATATGTTATGAGCTGAAGTGGGCAATATTTGCTAGGGTGGGATTGGGTTACTATAAATGATATTTGAGCTAGACACTGAGCGGTGTGCCAACGAAGACAGTGGCTCCTAAAGGAGTGGATTGTGAGATTTCATGTCGGTTAGAGAGAGAAACGAAACATTTCTTATAAGGGTGTTGAAACATCTCCAGTGAGGACGCGAGCTCCCAAAGTGATGGATTGGGAGATTCCACATCGGTTGGAGAGAGGAACGAAACATTCCTTATAAGGGTGTTGAAACTTCTCCCTATGAGACGTGTTTTAAAACTGTGAGGCTGATGACGATATGTAATGAGCTAAAGTGGACAATATCTGTCAGCGGTGGGCTTGGGCTTACAAATGATATCAGAGCCAGATACTGAGCGGTGTGCCAACGAGGACACTGGCTCCCAAAGGGGTGGATTGTGAGATCCCACATCGGTTCAAGAGAGGAACGAAACATTTCTTATAAGGGTGTTGAAACCTCTCTAGTGAGAACACTCACTCCCAAGAGGGTGGATTGTGAGATCCCACATCAGTTGGAGAGAGGAACGAAGCATTCCTTATAAGGGTGTTGAAACCTCTCCAATGAGGACACTGGCTCCCAAAGGGGTAGATTGTGAGATCCCACATCGATTTGAGAGAGGAACGAAACATTTCTTATAAGGGTGTTGAAACCTCTCCAGTGAGGACACTCGTCCCCAAAGGGGTGGATTGTGAGATCCCACATCGGTTGAAGAAAGGAACAAAGCATTCCTTATAAGGGTGTTAAACCTCTCCAGTGAGGACACTCGCTCCCAAAAGGGTGGATTGTGAGATCCCACATCGGTTGGAGACAAGAACGAAGCATTCTTTACAAGGGTGTTGAAACTTCTCCCTAGCAGAAGTGTTTTAAAACCGTGAGACTGATGGAGATACGTAATGAGTTAAAGCGGACAATATCCGCTAGAGGCAAACCTGGATTGTTACAAGGGCGTTCAAGAGATGTACGACCATAGAGAAGGATTGTTTCTAGGTATCAGTCTTTTTGGTATGTGCACGTATGTGACATTTTTCAGGCACAACCGATAAAATACATGTGAAAGTTAGGATAAAAATTAATTTAATTTATATTATATGATATGATTTATGTAATAAATTCGTCCACTACAGGCATCTAAGAGCCACCTCGATTTTATTTCTCCTCATTTTATAATGAATTGATTAATTTAATTAAATTAAGTGAAGCATATAGTCCAATACAATACTAATACTTAGTTTAATGTCTAAAACTTTAATTAATTAATTAATTAATGTTCTTTCACCAACCTTCTCTGTAAAAGCCAGTTGAGGAACTCGATGCATTAAAGAACTATAGTCCACTAAAGGGTGAAATAGACATCATTATTCATATATGTTTAATTATTCTTTCTAGTACACGGACTTTTTAAACTCTGGTTCGGGAGTTGAGAGTGTTTGTAACGTGTAACAGTCTAAGTTCATTGCTAGTAGATATTGTCTGTTTTGGTCCGTTACGTATCATTGTCAGCTTCACGGTTTTAAAACACGTCTATTAGGGAGAGATTTCTATACAGTTATAAGAAATGCGAGTTCCCCCTCTCTCCAACTGACGGGGATCTCATAATCCACTCATTCTTGGGTTCCAGCGTCCTCGGTCACACACCGCTTGATGTCTGGTTCTGATACCATTTGTAACAGCCTCAAACCCACTGGTAACAGATATTGTCCATTTTGGTTCGTTACATATCACCGTCAGTCTCATGATTTTAAAACGCTTTTGTTTCGAGAGGTTTCCACACCCTTATAACGAACACTTTGTTCCCCTCTCCAACTGGTATGGATCTCACATAACGTCTCATGCCTTACGTTCGAATCAGGATTTAGAATTTGAATTCAGAACTAGTTGGCTTCAGTGATTCAGAATCTAGATTCGGGATTTGTTGGCCCCAACATTCCCTTGCATCTCCTAAGACATGTCATGTTACTTATTTGTCAATAAAGTCTATCTCCACGGACCAACAGGACCCATTCAGTAAGCTTTGTCCCCACTCACATGCTTTTCAAGAAAATTCTTAGGAGGTCACCCAATATAGAATTACTCCAAACTAAACACGTTTAGCTCTGGTACACATGGTTGGTATATATCGTTTTCTTTTTAAGCTTTCTCGAGGATCCTATCCTCAGTATAACTTTCATTCAAATGTCGTCTCGGTTCATTTATATACCATTGCTTTAGTCGAGCATCACAATAATCAATCATCTAATTTATTAAGGATCATCCACATTGTAGCAACCTAATTCA
The DNA here is from genome assembly GCF_002806865.2 of Cucurbita pepo subsp. pepo. NCBI lineage: Eukaryota > Viridiplantae > Streptophyta > Magnoliopsida > Cucurbitales > Cucurbitaceae > Cucurbita > Cucurbita pepo. The sequence continues at coordinate 1,866,162 of NC_036646.1, forward strand.
ATGTAAGATCCCACAATCCCACGTTGGTTGCGGAAGAGAACGAAACACCCTTTCTAAGGATGTGGAAATCTTTCCCTAGTAGATGCGTTTTAAAGCCTTGAAGGGCAACTCGAAAGGGAAAGCCCAAATATGACAATATCTGCTAGCCGTGGGCCTGGACCGTTACATTCAACCATCTTTTCACTGAAAAGACATATTTTCTCGAACACTCGAGGGTATATTTCCTTGAACATAGCTAACAAGGGTTTGATATGCAACCGATACTATAGATAGCTAGATAGATACACTAGATAGCCATGTTAGGAAAAGGGTTATCTAATCATAGCAATATCTATGCAAAGAATCAAAGCATACACACAAAACAAGATCAAGTTTGGTTGATTGTTGGTATGAAGATTGAAGATTGTGTAAAGTCCAACTCCAACATGATTACAAAACTAGGGAGTGGGGGAGGGGTTGATATGAAAATAAACCAAAAGTGAGGGAAAGAAACAAACAAATCTTAGTAGTTTAAGAGTGAAATAGTGTAAAATATGTTAAGTTTGAGGGTATCTTTTCAAAGAAACATAACAAAAGATAGGGTTATATGTGCAAATTCAACAAAGAACAAGGACGAGGGCCCAATTTTTTTGGGGTTTTGTGAATGAATTATTGTGTATAAGATGTTTGCGTGATTGACGTTAAGACTTATTATTAATTCTTTGCTTTAAGAGAGACAGATCTCTTCGAATCTTACTAACTACGATTGATGTTTGGAAGAGAGAGAAAGAGGAGAGAGAGAGAGAGAGAGAGGAAGAATTAGGTTTTGTTCTTGATTGTTCATATGTTCTTCCAAAGTCTTGATCATAGCTTCAAACATGACCCACTTTTGTCTCCAATTCTATGTATTTTTGTGTCAATTTTTGGCATGAAATAGAGAGAGAGAGTTATCAAATGGGTATTAATTATGTCTAAGCTTAGCTATCAACTTTGGTGTTTGGCACTTTTTCTGATATACATGATATCATGGAGGGTGGGGGAAAGGGATCATGTTTGAATTATTCTTTTGCTACTTTAAACCAAAACTACTTTTCTTTATATAAATCTTCCAATGTTGAAGCTAGTAGGTAGTTGATAAGATGGTTTCATTGTCCCACTTCTTTGTTCGATGTGGGTCTCGACCTGTCTTGTTTAACTTATTTCCAGTTCCATAGATTTAGGGTTTTAGGTTAGGTCCCACGTTGGTTGGAGAGGGGAATGAGCATTTTTTGTAAGGGTGTGGAAACCTCTCCGTAGAATATGTGTTTTAAAATTATGGGTTGACAGTGATACGTAACGGGCTAAAGCGGATAATCTATTAGTAGTGGGTTTGGGCTGTTACAAATGGTATCAGAGCAAGACTTCGAACGTTGTGTCAGCGAGGATGCTGGGCCCCCAAGGGGGGTGGATTGTTAGATCTCAAATCGGTTGGAGAGGGAAACGAAACATTCGTTATAAGGGTGTGAAAACTTCTCCCTAATAGACACGTTTTAAAATTGTGAGGCTGACGGTGACACGTAATAGGTCAAAGCGAATAGCGGGGAGCTTGGGCTGTTACAAATAATATCAAAGCTAGACACCAGTCGTTGTACCATCGAGGACGCTGGGCTCCCAAGAGGTGAATTGTTAGATCCCACATCGGTTAAAGACGAGAACGAAACATTTCTTATAAGGGTGTGGAAACCTCTCCCTAGTAGGCACATTTTAAAACCGTGAGGCTAACGACAATACGTAACAGGTCAAAGCAAACAACGGTGGGCTTGGGGCTGTTACAAATAGTATCAGAGCCAGACACCGGTCGTTGTGCCAACGAGGACGCTGGGCTCCCAAGAGGTGAATGTTAGATCCCACATCAGTTGGAAATAGGAACGAAGCATTTCTTATAAGAGTGTGGAAACCTCTCCATAGTAGACGCGTTTTAAAACCGTGAGGCTAACAACGATACATAACAGGTCAAAGCTAACCATATCTATTAGCGGTGGGCTTGGACTGTTACAAATGGTATCAGAGCCAAACAGCGGTCGTTGTGTCAGCGAAGACGCTAGGCTCCCAAGGGGTGAATTGTTAGATCTCACATAAGTTGGAGATGGAAACGAAACATTCCTTATAAGAGTGTGGAAACCTCTCCTTAGTAGACACGTTTTAGAACCGTGAGACCAACGACTCTTTTCGTTAAGATAAAGGGTTCTTTCACTTCTAATCATCGTGTAAGACTATCTCCGAGTATTGTATAGATCATAACATTGTTTTACTCAAAAATCACTTATACTCATCAAAGTTTTCGAGTTCGAGTTCAAGAAACGAAAGCAAGAGAGAGAAAGAGAGATTGGTGAGAGAAAATGAAGGTATTAATGAATATTTAATAGATGATTCCACAACTATAAGCAACATACTTAGTTTAATTTGGAGGTGGGATATGATGTTAGGAAAAGAAAACCCATAGTTAATTAAAGAATGCAAGTGTCAAAAGACATGTAATTAATTAACTTTAGCTATGAACTTAACACTAAACAAAAGGGTTAATGATTCCAAGTTGAGCACTAAAATTTTCCCATTCATTTAGGTTTGGCATGTGAGGAAGCATCCACGAACTCAACTCAACTCAACTCGTTCTTAGATTTCGTGTCCAACATTTTCTCGTGTTTTGTCTCCACCTTGTCACTTCCAGCTAAGTGGGTACTGACCGTCATCCAACGAATCATACACGTTTCTTTCTAGGTTAAACCCTAAATCCAGCTCTTATAATTTGATAAATTCTCATAAACAGTCTCTACGATTCTAAAAATGAAACCTTTTTGACGTTTGTTAACGTGTCGATAAAAAACGAGACTATTATATAATTAAACGTAAAATTTAAGTTAATGGGTTTCCACGGATCAAATTAATGCACTAAAAAATAATTAACGTTTTCTTAAAAGCTTAATCATGTTGATTAAGATGCCAATATGATCATAGAAGATTGCCCAAATCACAAGTATGACCCACCATGTTGTGCTTATCAAAGAAATTTACCAAATCAATAATTTAAAATTAAAAAAGACTAATCCTTTCTTAATCAAAATTAAAACCCCATTAACTTTCTAATCATCTTTAGTTTGTTTCCTTTTTAAAACCCATTAGTTTTGGAAGTGTCTAAATTAAAAAGGAACCCATTGTCCAAACAATGTGGGTGACTCATTTTAACCCCTCCATGCTTGCCACGTCACATTTTTTTGTAACGTTCCAGATCCACCGCTAGCAGATATTGTCTTCTTTGGGCTTTCCCTTTCGAGTTTTCCCTCAAGGCTTTAAAACGCGTCTACTAGGGAAAGGTTTCCACACCCTTATAAATGGTGTTTTGTTATCAGACATTGATGTCCCACATTGGTTGGGGACGAGAACAAAACACCATTTATAAGGGTGTGAAAATCTTCCCCTAGTAGATGCGTTTTAAAGTCTTGAGGGGAAACTCGAAAATAAAAGCCCAAAGAGGACAATATCGGCTAACAGTGGATCTGGGTGGGTCGTTACATTTTTTTTTTCTAATTATTTTTTAAAATAACCGTTCAATTTAAACCCTAATTCTCTTAGGTGTGCAGGACCCATTATCTGGAATCGAGGGGTTTAAATTTATTCAAAATTGACCTCCCATAAGGTAATTTTAAAGTGGCTGATTTTCCCTCTTTTGCAATCAGTTTACTGTTTGGCTAACTCTATGCCAGCAACTGCAGTAATACAAAGGATGTAAGCGTTCGATTAGAACACCCCATATTTCATGACACGTGGAGCGGGACATTTCTTTTTATTGATATCATCATAAGTTTGCACACGAGTCTAAAGACACTTGATGTTCAAGGTTTTCATTCATACAACTCTCGAAGTTTAGAGGGTATAAATTGATATCAGTGAAGTCAAACGAGTTTAACGGGCTAAGATGAGTGGTCCATGTGCACTCGACCAATAATTATCACCCAATTGAACTCGAACCATATCAGAAATAGTTAGTCAAAGCTTAAAAAAGCAAGGCATGGGTGCTTTTTCTCGTAAGCCAATAAGCCAATAGGGTCACCAATGTGAGACAGTTGGGCTTTAAACAGTGCACAGAATGATTTCATGGGAGAATTCTGGTCAGAAAAACCGAGCACATAGACAAGAAATAATGGCAACTCACCAAACATAGAACTCTTCTTAGATTCTGGTCGGATTCGGACAATTTTCCAGTTCTAATTATTGGAACAACTTTGTTTGTTTGTTTGCTTGCATACTACTGTTACACGCCTGTTCTGTTCTTCAACCTTCATCATTGTCTTAGCAGACTTCTGTTTAGGGTATCCTACAAAGTCCTATAAACTAAGACCCACTAAAAGTTGCCTGTTTTGGCGTTATAGGTGCTACCCTAATCGGCCGGAGAATCTGTACCACCTCAAACCAACCGCTAGCAGATATTGTCCTCTTTGTGTTTTTCTTTCGGACTTCCCCTCAAAGTTTTTAAAACACGTTTGTTAGAAAGAGGTTTCGACGCCCTTTTAAAGAGTGTTTTGTTTCTCTCTCCAACCGACGTAAAATCTCACAATTTACCCCACTTTAGGGCCCAACGTCCTCATTGGCACTTGTTCCCCTCTCCAATTGATGCGGGATCTCGCAATCCACCCCCTTTCAGGACCCAACATCCTCGTTGACACAAAACCCGGTGTCTGGCTCGAATACAATTTGTAACAGCTCAAACCTGCCGCTACAGATATTGTCCTCTTTGGACTTCCACTCAAGGTTTTTAAAGCACATCTACAAGAGACAGGTTTCCACACTCTTATAAAGAATATTTCTTTCCCTGTTCCCCTCTCCAACCAATATGGAATCTCACAATCCACTCTCCTTAGGAGCCCAGCATCCTCATTGGCACTCATTCCCCTCATTCCCCTCTCTAATCGGTGTCGAATCTCACAATCCACCCCCTTAACGTCTTCGCTAACACATCGCCCAGTGTCTGGCTCTAATACCATTTGTATCAGCTGAAGCTCATCACTAGCAAATATTGTCCTCTTTGGGCTTTTCTCAAAGTTCTTAAAACGCGTATGCTAGAGAAAAGTTTCACGCCCTTATAAAAAATGTTTCGTTCACCTCTCCAACCGAAACCGAAATCTCCCAACAGCAACAACATAGTATACACTCAAATTTTCATCACAAACCAAATAAACAAATTTATTACCACTAATGAAACTGATAGATATATAACTCAGCCAGAATGTTTTTGAGAACTGAGCAAGTAACTCAATACAATCATAAACACAATGGCATAAATACACATGTTTTATAGCGTACCTCTCCTTCAAAATCCCATATTGTAGATACAGCAAACAGTATTATCAGGCAACTCACAACAAACGACGCGGTTCGATGGACTCAAACGTCCCGTTCTGATCTCAACCGAGCTTCTTGTCTGATCTCAGATTTAGATTAAACCATTTCTTCTTGGTAGGTTTTTCCTTCCCATCTGAGCCCCCATCTTCCCCAGAAGTGTAAGCTTTTGAATCATCAACCTTTCCATTACCTAAACCGGTGTCGTTATGGTTCGCTGGTCTGCAGACGGTGAAAGAAGAGTGAACGGTATCTCGGTTTTTAAGAAGTTCGTCGACCTGCAGTGATAAATTTACAAGAAGTCCAGTGCTGTGCAAATAAGACATATCAGATCGAGTAAAGAATACATACAGATTGTTTTTCCTGAGTGTATCGGTTGGTAACTTCATGAAAGCGTGCAAGTGCCTACAAAGTACATATCGTAACAGTCCAAGCTCACCACTAGCACATATCGATTCATAACTTATAGAAAATGTAGGGTCAATACCTTCCTATATTCAATTTCGAATTGGCGTAACTCGTTTCTCTTTGTTAAAATTTGTGCTTCGATTTCTTTAAGCTTCTTTGTTGTGTCTTCATATGATTTCGCACAAATCACTTCGATTGTGTACGTTGCGGGCTTGAAGAAGTTATCACCTGAACAATCGTCCGAGATGACCGCAAAATATTACGGCAAATACGAGTTTAGATAGCAAATTCAAAGAATGGATGAAAGACAAGTTTATACCATAGACAGCAAATATATGAGTTCCAGCTTTTAGTTCTGAAACCTCACAAGGCTGAAGGCCTTCCAACCTCTTGAAAAAAGCAGCCTCAGGGTCCTTGGCAATGGCCAACTGCATTACCAGATATTAATCAACCATTACAAGAGAGCAAACTTCTGACCTCTTGACAGACCGTTCAGTCAGACCACGCCGTCCCCGGGCGTCATAAATTAGAAAAAGAAGTCGAATGATAACGCGTAGATGATCGAACTACTGAATATTTAGCATCAACGTACCGCGTTAACGGTTGAATCCATCTTGTATACTTGAAAATGAAGAAAATACATCCCAATAGATGTAACCTTGCCTGTCTTCTCACTATCCTCCTGTTCGTAAAGATACATAACAGTTGTTACGAACATACTAGTCGTTCCTACAAGTACAAGTGGAAATTTGTAACGGCCTAAAAACAGTTGTTACGAACATACTAGTCGTTCCTACACGTACAAGTGGAAATTTGTAATGGCCTAAACCCACCGCTAGCAGATATTGTCCTCTTTGGATTTTTCCTTTCGGGCTTCTCTTAAGGTTTTTAAAACGAGTCTGCTAGGGAGAGGTTTCCACGCCCTTATAAAGGATGCTTCATTCTTCTCCCAACCGATGTGGGATCTCACAATCCACCCCCTTCGAGAACCAGGGTCCTCGCTGACACTTGTTCCCTTCTTCAACCGATGTGAGATCCCTCAATCCACCCTCCTTCGGGGATCAGTGTCCTTGTTGGTACACTGCCTCGTGTTCACCCCCCTTCAGGGCTCAACCTCCTCGCTGGCACATTGCCCAGTATCTAGTTTTGATACCATTTGTAACGACCCAAGCCCACCGCTAGCAAATATTGTCCTTTTTGGGCTTTCCCTTTCGGGCTTCCCCTCAAAGTTTTAAAACGCGTTTGCTAGGGAGAGGTTTCTACACCCTTATAAAGAATGCTTCGTTCTTCTCCCAACTGATGTGGGATCTCACAATCCACCCCCTTCGGTAGCACTTGTTCCCTTCTCCAATCGATGTGAGATCCCTCAATCCACCCTCCTTCGGGGATCAGTGTCCTTGCTGGTACACCGCCTCGTGTCCACCCCCTTCAGGGCTCAGCCTCCTCACTGGCACATCGCCCGGTATCTGTTTCTGATACCATTTGTAACGACCCAAGTCCACCACTAGCAGATATTGTCCTTTTTGGACTTTCCCTTCCGGGCTTCCCCTCAAGGTTTTAAAACGCGTCTGCTAGGGAGTGGTTTCCACACCCTTATGAAGAATGCTTCGTTCCCCTCTCCAACCGATGCGGGATCTCTCATTTCCCATGACATGATGCACCCCCTCAAACATCTTTCAGGAAAAAATCTATGAAACTAGAAGTAAATTGAACAATGAGAACCAGTGCCAGAAACTGAGACATGAACTTTAAAGACATTAATGCACGGTACCTGTAAGGCTAAACCATAACCCCCATTGGTATCTTGCTCAAAATATAGCAGCTGAAAATTAAAGATACAACTTGTTAGAACTACACAAACATAGAGAGATCACAGGTTAAAGAGAGATAATTGACCTTAAATTTGCTTTGAGCAGTGGAAGTAACTCTGACAACGATGCCTGCTGCAGCTTGTTGTTCATTGATTGTGACACCAAAGAAGTGAGCACACTGTTTATCTACCTGCATTGGGGCATTGCATAAGTGAAGGGAATTTAAGGGAAAGAGAAAGCTTTGTCATTATATGAACCAAAGAAGCACCTTTCCACTGACTGATGTTCCAATGGGAAGAGGTCTAATGGTCACAGTTCCATTCAGAGCTTCCTCAAGAACAATGGCAGATATTGCAGTCTTAATGGGGACACCCAACTTGCTATCAACAGACAAACTTAGATATTAGAGAAGGTGACATTGCAGACCAATGGACCTCAAATTTCAAAAAGATATACCTGAATAAAGCAGCAAACATGGTATTGACAGTGCCCAAATTGGACAAGTCAATTTCCATATCTGAGCCTTCCACATCAATGGCCTGGAAAGATGAGGAATTTCATTTGCATTCATTCAAGTCGGCACAAGTTAAGTATCACAGAGTTACAAAATGGTTTATACTCTTTTCTACATCTAACTATCCAAATTTCTGAAGAAAAAAATGAGTCTGGTAAGTTGACAGCTATCATGTGAGATCCCGCGTCAGTTGGGGAGAAGAACGAAGCATTTTTTATAAGGGAGTGGAGAGTGAAAACCTCTCCCTAGCATACATGTTTTAAAAATCTTGAGGGAAAGTCTGAAAGGGAAAGCCCAAAGAGGACAATATCTGTTGCGGTGGGCTTGGACTATTGTAAATAGTATCAGAGCTAGACACCGGGCGATGTGCCAACATGGAGGTTGAGCCTCGAAGAGGGGTAGACACGAGGCGATGTACCAACAAGGACGCTGGTCCCCAAAGGAGGGTGGATTGAGGGATCCCACATTGATTGGAGAAGGGAACGAGTGTCAGCGAAGATGCTGGGCTTCGAAGGGGGTGGATTGTGAGATTCCACATCAATTGGGGAGGAGAACGAAGCATTTTTTTATAAGGGTGTGGAAACCTCTCCCTAACAGATGCATTTTAGAAACATTGAAGGGAAGCCCGAAAGGGAAAGCCCAAAGAGAACAATATCTACTAGCGGTGGGCTTGAGCTGTTACATAACATTTTGTAGTTGTCACCGTAATACGTTTAATATAGATGCCTAAGGTACCCATTTTAGAATCTCGAATAAACGATATTGTAGTTGGAGGCAAATGGAGTGAGTTTAAGCTCGTTTATTATACGAGCTTCTTTACAACATGTCAATAACAAGTCGAGTGTGGATCGTCGTTCTTTACAAATATCATAACATGAATTTACAAATATGGTGCTCTACTTCTTGATTCGACTATCTAAGAAAAGCAAAGAAACAAAGCTATATAGGAGCATTAGTTTACGCAACCAGCAAACAGTATTCGATCCTAGAAAGAACAAAGGAAGAGATCAAAGGAAAAAAACCTCAAATCCTGCAGTGTCATACTGCCTTCTCTTCTCTGGATCAGATAAAATGTTGTAAGAATAAGCAACCTCCTTGAACAGTTCTGTAGCCTCAGGATTCCCAACATTCTTATCAGGATGATACCTTCCCATCATATGATTGAAGCAACAAATCATCAATAAACTACATCTAATGATGTTATTACACTAGAAAATATGGATAGATGCTAATTAATGGCCTCTTCAACCCCATGTTAATATCATTACTCACAAGCTCTAGCAACCAACAAACTAAGCATAATTCTAAGCAGAAGAGGTCAAAAGCAACGACAAAAGGCCAAAATTCTACCCATTAGACCTGGGTTAGCTGTTAGCTTTGTGTATGCTGTGATCAACAATGAAGCCTGAATTTGAGCTTCTCATTCCATATTCCACATCGACAGAGAATCAAAAGAAATGAAAACGTTTCCATACAACATTGTTCAAGATGGTTGGAAGAGCGTGATTCCTAACATGGTACTAGAGCTATGCCCTTAACTTAGTAATGTCAATAGAATCCTCAAATGTTGAACAAAGAAGCTAGGACTCTCCTTAATTAAGGCTGTTCGAGGGCTCCATAGGTTTCAGGGAGAAGGCCTATAATGTACCTTGTTCAAGGGGAGGATGATTGAGGGATACATATCCATCGGTGAGGCCTTTTAGAAAACCAAAAATAAACCCGCGAGAGCTTATTCTCTAACGTATCATCGTGGAGAGTCGTGATTTCTAAGAGACATGAAAGAAAATAACGATAAAACTTACTTGAGCGCGAGTTTCCTATATGCAGTCTTGATTTCCTGATCTGTAGAATCCCTGGAAACAGACAATACCTCATATGGGTCTCGTCGAAGAGCCGGGGTTGAAGGCCCTTCGGCCTTTGAACTTATCCCCATCTAGGCAAATGCGATGAACGAATCAAACCCACATCGAAAATCGTATGATATCCACATCCATACCCAAAACCTGAAGAAATTCCACCTTTAAAAAGAACCCCACGAATCAATAAAAGGAAAATCTGAAGAAAAACGGTGAAGGTTACTGAATGTGCCCCCGTCCGTTCTTAACCTCTGTTTTTCGTTGCTTCGCGGCGACCCTTGTTCGAAAAGAAAAGAAAACAGGGAAATGTTTTCAAATTTTATGAATTTTAGAAAAATTTCAAAACGGCCCACCGCCTATGAGTGGTTGTTTAAATAGCTCCTAACAACTTTTAAAAAAAATGGGTCTGTTCATCGAAAGGAAGGCCACACAAAAACCTCCTCTGTTTTGGTGAAACTTTTAATTATATAACCAAACTTAGATGCTACCATACCATATTCACCGCTACATACTTAACCCATTTTAAAACGTGTCTTCAAGAGAGAGGTCTCGATATCTTTATAAGAAATGTTTCGTTCTCCACACTAAACGTGTATGTGAGATCTCACAATCTGGTGAGCTCTTTAAAAAAATTCGTTCACAAAAAAGAAGGTAGTGCTGGCTATGGGGTTCGAACCCATGCGCACTTATGTGCAGAAGATCTTAAGTCTTCCCCCTTAACCTCTCGGGCAAACCAGCCAATTTGCTTCATGAAAATTAACTTTAACTAAACTAAATTAAATGAATTCGAATTCGAATACAAAAAATCCATCACAAAATTTTACCCGAATCAAGTTATGAGTCAATGATGGAGACCCTAGTATATGTTCACATTTTTTTTTTTTTTTTACCATTTTTAAAATATTAAAATTTTGAAAATATTAATTTTTGTTATAGAAATTAAAACATAATTATATATATGTATATATATGTATAAACGAACGTGGTCTAATTTCTTCTAACGATAAATCAAATCAAATAAATTGGAATGTTCTGTAGAGTGGCTTCATTATTGCAAGTCAAGTGTAACAACCCGAGCTCACCGTTAGTAGATATTGTCCGCTTTAGCTCGTTACGTATCATCATCAGTCTCACAATTTTAAATATTATGATTAAAGTATGTGTTTTAATTAGTTATATAACTAATTATTAAACTAAATTAATGTTTATTTATTAATAAAAATACTTTCCAATTATTTATTTAACAATGAGAATAATACAAACTAATTTTATGATTTAATTAAATTAAATATTCACCAATATTCTCTAGAATCTTCTTTTAAAAACATTTAAATGGAAGATTAAAAACACAAATTTCTAAATTATTATTTTCCTAGAAATAAAAGCAATTTAAAAATAAAATAAGAACCAATGAATGTACACACACTAGTACTACTCCATGCCCAATAATTTAGAAACAACTACACTTTGATCTCCACGTCGTTTACTGACTACTGGCTCCTCCTCCGCCGCCGCCGCCGCCGCAAGTCCCCTCCGACACCGACGGCGACTCCGTCACCGAGTCGGAGCCGTCATGGAACGGCGACACCTCCACCCCACGAAGCTCATCGATCATCTTCACCACATGGATCATTTTCGGCCGTTGATCCGGCGAAGCGGAAGTACAAGTCAATGCAATCTGCAGAAGCCCCACCATTTCCTCTTCGATGTCTTTGTATCTCATCAGCTCCAAATCAAAAACCTCCGCCGTCCACTCCTCCCGCACCACTGACTGAACCCACCGCGGCAAATCCAGCACGCCGCCGTATCCACCGCCTCCTGGCCCACCATTCTCCATCACAGAAGGACACTTTCCAGTTAACAGCTCGAGAAGAAGAACCCCAAATGAATACACGTCGGATTTCTGTGTCAGTTTCCGACCTTCGCCGCACTCCGGCGCTCGGTAGCCGTTGGATCGAGGAGTGGAAGGGGGAGTGAAAAGTGACAATCCAAAATCGGAAACTCGAGCATTTCCCGATTGATCCAGAAGAATGTTAGTGGATTTCACATTGCCATGAACAAGCCTGAGAAACTTACTGGAGTTGTGAATGAAGGTCAGACCTCTGGCTGCTCCGGCGGCGATCTTTAACCTCGTCGTCCAGTCCAACGGCGTCCGTCCAGGGCCTCTGTTTCCTGTCGAACAGTCAAAAAACACCACAGGGAAGAACTCTGTTCATTAGAAATCAAATTGAAAAGAAACACAGAAGAAACAAACGCATTATAATGATGGATTTGATGCAAAATCACAGTACCATGAAGAAGCCAGAACAGATTGCCATTGGGCATGTAATCATAAACCAAAAGCTTCTCCTCTCTCGCAAAATAGTAAGCTCTCAAGCTTACAATATGTTCATGTTTCAACCTTCCGAGCACCTCCATGTGCTGCTCAAACTCTCGTTTACCTCCGACCTGCGCGTCTTTCAGCCGTTTCACCGCCACGACATTGCCGTCGTCGAGAATCGCTTTGTATGAAGTTCCGAACCCACCTTTTCCGAGCATTTCCGCGGAGGCTCGAAGCAAATCTTCGAGCTCGAACTTCTTGACTCCCTCGAAGAACACCATCCGTCCCCTCTCTGTTCCGGCCTGAGCTGGATATGGACTCGACGAGTAAACGATCTTCTCGCTCTCAAGAAGCTTCGGCCCCTTACTATCTCGGGATTTGTCGGAGGAGTTTCTCCAGAAATAGCAGTAGAGAAGAAGCGAGACTACTGCCAACACCAATACATCGCCGAGAATTATAGCGATTAGCGCCAGAGAACCTATCTTCCCGGTGCCTTTGTGGTGGGTGTTCCCCGGCGTAACTCCGGGAAGCGATGTCGGAGAAGATGAAACTGTTAGATTCCGCGGCGGTGTTATGGGGGACGCAATGGCTCCTTCGGATCCGGGTTCCGTCGGGTTAGTAACAATGCCATTGCAGCTCTGTAGAGGAGATCCACACAAACCCAAGTTCTGGCCGAAACAAGACGCCGGAAACGTCGACAGCGATTTAGGGATTTGACCTGAGAGACGATTCGCTGAAACGTTGAAATCCTGAAGATTCGGCAGGTTCAGTTCCAAAACAGGACCAGAAAACCGGTTTTCTTCGAGGCGGAGAGTAAGAAGATGAGACAAACGGTTAACAGAGGCCGGAATCTCTCCGGTGAAGTTATTGTGAGAGAGATCAAGACGGTAGAGACGGACAAGAGACATCAAAGACGCCGGAAAATCGCCAGAAAATTGATTATAAGAGAGAAACACGAGTTTAAGAGCGGTGAAGTTGGAGAAATCGGGAATGGAACCGGAGAGACGATTCCGCTTAAGGCTCAACACTCGTAACTGAGTCAAACCAGTAAGAGGTGCAAGAGAGCCTGTAAGATCAAGATTCTCAAGAACTAACCTCGAGACTCTGTTTCTGAGGCAAGAGACTCCATTCCAAGCGCACGGATTCGAAGAAGAGTTCCATGTGGTGAGCTTATTCCCTTCATCAGACGCCGCTTTGAACGCCATTAAAGCGTCAAAATCCGAGTTCGAAGAAGCATAAAGATGTGTAAAAGGTAACAAACAGAGACAAACAACGAAATGCGACAGTAATGTAGCCGCCGCCATTGTTGCTCTGCAAGAAAACTCGAAGAAAGGGGAAAATGAGAATTGGGAGAGAAAGGGACAAGGGTTTTAGACCTGTAAAAGCGAAGAGAGGACGCAAGAAGAAAAGGTAACGGAAAGGAAAGTGGCAGTGGCGTAATTACTGAAAAATAAAAGGGCAGAATTGTAATATACAACAATAATTTACTATTGACTGAGCCGGACACTTCCAGTGTGAAGAACTGAAAAAGCTTGTAACGTGTACCGTATTAACTGCGAGATAAAAAAAAATATACCACAGGGTAACACAACCCCTTCCCAAAAAATTACCGTTGGTTTAATGAAAAGAAGTTACTAGGGTCAATTTAAATTATAATTATTGTGGATTACCTTATACCAATGGAGATAGTATTTTTTTATTATAAATCTATGATCATTTCCTAAATTAACGGATGTGTGACTTTCATCCAACAGATATAAAGACGGAATTTTTTTAAATAATTTATTAAAACATTAATAATATTTGCTAAGTACTGTCACATGTATCTCCCTTTCTATCATTTATTATATGGAGCTTATTTTCATATTTCAAAAACGTATATAAATGCCAATTTTTCAAGGAATTTTTCATTTAAATTTGAAGCGGAGATAATTTTAAACGTCTCATTAAATTACAAAATACATTTAAAAATCCAAATATCTAAAATTAGTCAACATGAGTATAGTTCAATTAACATAGAGCATATACTATCAATTAACATGTCAAACATTCAAATGCGTCGAACCAATATAAACAGAGTTTACAATTGAACCCAATCTAACTCAAATATCAAATACTCAAAAGTCACGGGATCGACAAATAAAATAAAATATATATTTTAAATAATAATAATAATAATTATTATTATTATTATTATAATAAGAGGAGAATGAAGTTGATAGGGCAAAAGACGGGGAACGGTGACACGTGGAAAATAGTTAATGAGGATTCCATTTCTGGTCGAGAAACTAATTATAATTAATAAGTAGACTGTAAACGAACTTTGTAGGAAGCGTGAGAACCACGCTCGGCAATCATAAGAAACACGTGATGGTTCGTACACAACACGAGGCTCTGACGCGCGTGCTGGATCTCGGTGTAATTAACACGGCGTTTGAGGGTGCTGCAGCAGAAGATTCCTCCCCTTTCTGTAAGTTTAATGCAAATCCTTCGCCACGTGGGACTTCTTAATTAAATTAATTAAGATGCATTTAATTAATCCATCTCCTCCCATTAATACGGGAGTATTGTTGGATTAGGTTAATACATTTCTTTTTAAATTAAATTAAATTAAATTATTCTTGCTACTCAAATTATATTTATTAATTAATTAATTAATTAATTAATTAATTAATTAATTATATATATAATATCCATTTGTCATATTATTGTCGTTTTCTATTTTCCAAAATTTAAATATAAAAAAATATAATCATTGTATTACAGCCTTTTAAGTTGTAATGACTGTATTTATTTATTTATTATTAATTCCTCTAATTATTTACAATACACGCCTTTTAATCCAATGTCAACTGTCAACTATTAATTAATATTTAATATTTCACCCTCTCACTTTTTTTTTTTTTTATTCATTTTCTTATTTTTAACTCACGGGCCCCACTAATCACAATTAATTTATATTTATTTAAATAATAATAATGTACCGAGCATTTGGGTCTAGAAACCTACTTCTAGTAAATGCGCTTTAAAATTGTGAGGCTTAAGACAATACGCAACGGACGAAAGTGGACAATATTTGCTAGTGGTGAACTTGAGCTTTTAGATCAAAGTGGACAATATCTGCTAGTGGTGGACTTGAGCTTTTAGACAAAAGTGGACAATATCTGCTAGTAGTAGACTTGAGCTTTACCAAAGTGGATAACATTTGCTAGAGGTGGACTTGAGCTTTTAGACTAAGGTGGACAATACCTGCTAGTGGTGGACTTGAGCTTTTAGACCAAAGTGGACAATATCTGCTAGTGGTGGACTTGAGCTTTGGGACCAAAGTGGACAATATCTGCTAGTGGTGAACTTTGACTTTTATGAATGGTATCAGAGTCAGACACCAGACATTCTGACCCCTAAATGAGTGAATTGTGAAATCTCAGATCGGTTGGAGAGAGGAACGAAACATTCATTATAAGGGTGTGGAAACATCTTCCTAGTATACGTGTTTTAAAACAGTGAGCCGATGGGCTAAATTAGACATATTTGCTAGCGGTGGACTTGGGTTATTATAACACGTTATTTTTCTTCATTCCCCTTTATTTATTTAGCTAACGTTCAATATTTAAATACGAACAACTCTTAACCTACTTGGATTAGTTTAATTAAAACCCTAAAGCATTTTTTAAGCATAAATTCAATAAAGCTAAGTCAAAGCAATCAGCATCACCAACTTAATCGGTTCAACTTTATGGAACTTTTTGGAAGCTAATTGGATGATAAATATTAAATATTAAATTAATTAATAAATATTTTTTTAAAAAAAGAGGTTAAAATTGTGTTGAAAAACGCCCCAAAAGTGTGGATAAATATATGAAATAATCGAAAAAGTATTTAACGTTCGGGAGCTTCTAAAATTAATAAAAGAGGCACCAAGGGTCGAGGTTGAAGAACCAAGAACAAAACTCGAAAAAGAAGAAGAAGAATGAGAGTTGAAGAGTTAACAGTGGGTCGAGGCTCAAGAATGGGAGGTTTATGGGAAGAACGGTTGATGATTGTTGGGAGTGAGTCACAGGGCACGAGAACTCATGCTTAAAGTGGACAATATCATACCACAAATGCAACGCGAGTTGACAGTGGCACGGTAGTCTAGGTGTATGACATTGATGGGAGAGGGAGACGAGAGACGCAATGAGGTGTACAACCATGGAAGTGCTCGAGTTGGGCCAAGAAGTTTGGGTGACCTCTCTCGAGTTGGGTCGGATTGACTCGATTCTTTGCACATTGAACCCATATCGAATCGGGTCCTAAAAAAACAATCCTACCCAGCTCTTATAATTCGGGTGGAGCTAATTCGAGTTCTCAAGTTGATCAAGTCCTGATAGCTTCACGTCCCAATTTGCAAATTTACGAACAAAAACATAGCGCATTAAATAAATAAAACTTAGAATCATTCAATACAAAAAGAGAGAGGTTTGTAATATACAGACAATTTTAAAATTATGAATTAGTGAAAGTCTCATTGTAACATTAGCTTAGCCTTCAATAACATTAGCTATTTACTTACTTTAATGGGTACTACTCCTTATTAAGCATCTTGCTTTGCATACTATATCTTTAACAACCTACTCGCCCGGTCGAGCTAGATAGATCCAAAGTAGAGAAAGAATCAATGAAGTGATCAATCTACGCCACTCGCACCCCACTCGGACGTTTTCCTTCCATGGCGTCCTTCTTGTTTCGACAATCGGCGCAGAGGAAAGGGCCTTGCCATGGCTTTGAACTGGTGGAGAAGATGGAGCCAGCATGAACAGAGATGCCCTCACTGGGTGCAAGATCCACTTGACATATAGCACAAGTGAATAGGCTGGGTGTGCCATGTCTTGATCCGCTCAACTCTACACTTCCAAGCCTGCAACAACACCTCATCTTTCTAACTAAACCATATCAAGCCAAACAACCGCTAGATCTAGGACATTGTCATCGATGTAGATGTAGACACAGACGCAGGTTCTTGTGAGATCCCACGTCGGTTGGAAAGGAGAATGAAGCATTCTTTATAAGTGTGTGGAAACTTCTCCCTAGCATACGCGTTTTAAAAATCTTGAGAGAAACCCCAAAGAGGACAATATCTACTAGAGGTGGGCTTAGGCTGTTACAAATGGTATCAGAGCCAGACACCGAGCAACGTCCCAGAGAGGAGGCTAAGCCTCGAAGGGGGGGACATGAGGCAGTGTGCTAGCAAGGACGCTAGACCTCAAAGGGAGGTGGATTGTGAAATCTCACATCAGTTGGGGAGGAGAACGAAATATTCTTTATAAGGGTGTGAAAACCTCTTCCTAGTCAATGCGGTTTAAAAACCTTGAGGGAAACCCCAAAGAGGACAATATCTGCTAGAGGTGAGCTTAGGCTGTTACAAATGGTATCAGAGCCAGACACCGAGCAACGTCCCAAAGAGGAGGCTAAGCCTCGAAGGGGGGTGGACACGAGGTGGTGTGCCAACAAGGACGCTAAAGCTCAAAGGAGGGTGAATTGTGAGATCCCACATCAGTTGGGGAGGAGAACAAAATATTCTTTACAAGGGTGTGAAAACCTCTTCCTAGCAGACACGTTTTAAAAACCTTGAGGGAAAATTCAAAGAAGACAATATCTGCTAGAGGTGGGCTTAGACTATTACAAATGGTATCAGAGCCAGACACCGAACGATGTCCCAGAGAGGAGGCTGAGCCTCGAAGAGGAGGTGATATCACTCACCACCTGATCTTTCTAACTAAACGATATCTAACCAAACAAGTTATAACGATCTGTTAATCGAACCGCTAGATCTAGGACATTGTCGTCGATGTAAATAATCACAAGCAAGAGAGGAAAGACGAACCTGTCGGCCAGCATGGCGGAGCCGTCTTCAAATAGTTCTTCCACGAGACCGATAGCTGATAGTTTCTTCGATAACTTATTAGAACTGTGAGACTTTTTCCTGAACAATAGAGATTTCAGAACGCTTTGTTTCTTTGGAGGAGGAGAAGACTGAGCTGAGTTATCAGGAGGGATTATGTCTACAACTATGCAGGTTGTATCATCTTTCAACCCTCTTGTTCTTAACGTTTCCTGAACAGATCATGGAAATCAAACTTCAAAACGATTGAATACGACAAGAAAATGTAACACCCAAATCCACTGCTAATAGATATTGTTCGCTTTGGCCCGTTACGTATCGCCATCAGTCTCACGGTTTTAAAACGAGTCTACTAGGGAGAGGTTTTCACACCCTTATAAGGAATGTTTTGTTCTCCTCTCCAACCGATGTGGGATCTCACAATCCACCCCCCTTGGGGCCAGCGTCCTCGCTGGCACACCGCTTGGTGTCTAGCGCTGATACCATTTGTAACAGTCCAAGCCCACCGCTACCAGATATTGTCCGTTTTGGCCCATTACGTATCGCCATCAGCCTCACGATTTTAAACACACGTCTGTTAGGAAGAGGTTTCCACACCCTTATAAGGAATGCTTCGTTCTCTTCTCCAACCGATGTGGGATCTCACAATCCACCCCCCTTGGGGCCAGCGTCCTCGCTGGCACACCGCTTGGTGTCTAGCGCTGATACCATTTGTAACAGTCCAAGCCCACCGCTACCAGATATTGTCCGTTTTGGCCCATTACGTATCGCCATCAGCCTCACGATTTTAAACACACGTCTGTTAGGAAGAGGTTTCCACACCCTTATAAGGAATGCTTCGTTCTCTTCTCCAACCGATGTGGGATCTCACAATCCATCTCACTTGGGGGCCCAACGTCCTCGCTAGCACACCGTCCAGTGACTGACTCTGATACCATTTGTAACAAACACATCTGTTAGGGAGAGATTTCCACACCCTTATAAGGAATGCTTCGTTCTCCTCTCCAACTGATATGGGATCTCACAATCCACCCTCTTGGGGCCCAACGTCCTTGCTGGCACACCACCCAGTGACTGGCACTAATACCATTTGTAACAGCCCAAATACACCGCTAACAGATATTGTCTGTTTTGGCCCGTTACATATCACCGTCAGCCTCACAGTTTTAAAGTGCATCTGTTAGGGAGAGATTTTCACACCATTATAAGGAATGTTTCGTTCTCCACTCCAATCAACATGGGTTCTCACAAAAAAGATGCTGGAAAGTGAAAATCCGACATCAAGGTCACTTAAATTACCTTCACGACTTGCCTAGCAGCGAGCTCGGCCGGTAGTCCACGGCAGGACTTTGCAGCCATATCCGATGATAGGGCGTCCCAGATGCCATCCGAAGCAATTATAAGCCTCCCACCAGCATTAGATAACTTTAGATTAGACCAAACAAGTATTTTAGAAACGTTACATATACAAGATTGATTGGCTATGTTACAAATCAGAATTATGTCAATACCTTTACTTGTTTAACAAATGGAATCGGAACTATAAACTCTCCAACGTCCCGGTCTCCGATCGATCGAGAAAGGCATAAACCTCCAGGCCAACACCGGAGCGGACCGATCTGTAACATCGAAGCAAATACACAAAGGGAAATTCAACAAGTCTTTAAACTAATACAATGCTTTTATGTGTCCAACAGTTAAGAACTTGCTTCACCTCAGCACCACCAACAATGCTTAATCTTCCGATTTCGCCACCGCTGGCAGTCACACGTTCTCGCCTGCATCGACACCAAAATCACTTAGCCAGTTAGCACGATGCAAAAACGACAGCATTGGATGGAAAAAGGAAACATACTCTTCAACATTATCTTCAAGTCTATGATCGATCGTTAACGCAGAGACAGCACCACCCTGAGTATCTAAAACACATCGAGAGTCTCCAACCGACGCTACTGTCACTGTCCATCCATCGATGATTACAAACGTAGCTGTAGTTCCAGAAGTTTCACCTGTTAAACATTCAAAATGAGCATCAAAGAACGAGTTCGGATCAGACTGCAGGCCATTGAGAAAGAGAATAAACTATCGTCGAGGCAGGCCAGCGAACAATTCCCGCACCTCGGCTTTGAAACTCCTTGTCTGTCTTCACAAATCCAGCAACCAAAGCTCGAGGTAGAGCTTGAAGCCACTCCTCCTGCCCGAGGCCACGAGGAAGCGCACCTAAGACATGGCTCAACAAATGTTCCCTGGTGAAAATTGCAGCAGCATTTCCATTGTGTCCATCAAATATCTGAAGGAAGTAGAAGCATATAGTGATCAACATGAAAAACTACACATCAACATCCATCAGAAAGGCTGATTTGAAAAGGTTTCTATGAAATCCCACATCGGTTGGGGAGGAGAACGAAAGATTCTTTATAAGGGTGTTTAAACCTCTCCCTAGCATACGCGTTTTAAAAACCTTGCGAGGAAACCCAAAAGGGAAAGTTCAAAGAGGACAATATCGTCTAGTGGTGAGCTTGGGCCGTTACATATGGTATCAGAGCCAGACACCAGGTGCTAGCAAGGAAGCTAAACCCCGAAGGGGGTGGACACGAGGCGGTATGTCAGCAAGGATGGTGGGCCCTGAAGGGAGTGGATTGTGAGATCCCACATCGGTTGAGGAGGAGAACGAAGCATTCTTTATAAGGGTGTGTAAACCTCTCCCTAGCAGACGCGTTTTAAAAACCTTGATGGGAAGCCCAAAAGGAAGAATCCAAAGAGAACAATATCTACTAGCGGTGGGCTTGGGCCGTTACAAATGGTATTAGAGCCAAACACCGAGTGCTAACGAGGAGCAGAACCCCGAAGGTAGGTGGACACGAGGCGATTTGCCAGCAAGGACTCTAGCCCCCGAAGGGGGTGGATTGTGAGATCCCACATCGGTTGGAGGAGGAGAACGAAGCATTCTTTATAAGA
Organism: Cucurbita pepo subsp. pepo; assembly: GCF_002806865.2. Lineage (NCBI taxonomy): Eukaryota > Viridiplantae > Streptophyta > Magnoliopsida > Cucurbitales > Cucurbitaceae > Cucurbita > Cucurbita pepo. The sequence continues at coordinate 1,887,262 of NC_036646.1, forward strand.
GTGTAAAAACCTCTCCCTAGCAGATACGTTATAAGAACCTTAAAGGGAAGCCCGAAAGGGAAAATCCAAAGAGAACAACATCTACTAGCGGTGGACTCGGACCATTACAGTTTCGATCAACTACAACCAATTGGAACAGAGGAAATCTCCAGAACCCATTTGCAAAATCTAATGAAACACTTGAAATTCAGTAAAAGACCCCTCAATCACAAAGAAAACAGAGCAATCCAGACAGTAAACAAGCCTCAAGTTCATGTTACAAGACAATGGATGAACAAATAAACAGAGACACAAGGACTTTCACGAAATCAAACTCATAAAAAACAAGAAGAACAGAGAAAGAACTTACAGCAAATACAGAAAAAGTGGATGAAGGGTTCCCAGGTACTCGCTGACAATCAGTTTTCATAAGAAAATAATCCTCCCCCTTCCTAGACTGCGCAGCACTCCCATATCTTATAGTCGGCTTCTCCAATCTCTCATTCCTCACCTCTTTACTGATCAAAGCAGCAAGAGGCACCAGATTATGATGATGATGGCGACGCCTCCCTTCTCTGGAAGCCATTAAAACACCAAAGAAAAACTCACGCCCTCAGGCCTCAGCTCTCAGGGCGTAAGATTTCAAAACAATCCACACTCCAAAGAAAACCCAAGTGCAGATTTCACTAGAAATTACTTAAACAAGCAGACGACAAAGATCAGATCCAACCAGACAAGAACAAGAAGAATGTCTTGCGGCGTGTCGCGTGAAGATCAAGAACAGATCTGGTTAAGACAAAGAAAACCCAAAAGGGAAACCACGAAATTGTTCAAAAATTGAAGAGATACCCACAAAACAATCAAGATTTATGAACAAAACCCAGTTCAGATTCCTCCAAATTCCGTCCCTAAACACCAAATCAACCCTTGAAATCTATGAAACTTGGGGATTTTCAGGTGCTTAAAATGGGTTTTCTGGGAAAGTGAGGGAGAAAGTGGCTTTGCTGTAAAAGCAATAGAAGAATTCTCTCTCATCCAAAAGTTAGTTTCGCTTCGAATACCCTTTTTCTCATCCAACAAATTAAAGTAACAAATAACCGATTGGAAGAACAGTTGCAAATAGTGAAATCCAAATACCCAATTAAAAATTTCAATGATTTCAATCTCAATTTGGATTAGAACACAGAGATTGAATGAAAATCAATACTCAAATTATAATGTTGATGAACATATTTGTTCAATCATTTGATTTAATAAAAACAAATATCCTTAAAATCTTTTGTTTGGTTTTTTTTAATTATTGGATTGAAAATTACGAATTTACAAATATATATATATATTAATTTTGGTATCTGAGCTCATTGCCTTTTGCACGTGGAGTGGGGGTAGGAATAGTTGGTGGAATGATGACCCTTTATTAATTTAATATTTATGTAATTTTAATTTTATTATTATTATTATTATTATTATTATTATTTATTTTTAATAATTAAATTTAATTGTTTGGAAAGGCTTGAGAAAAAGGTTTTGCATGGGTACAGTTTTTTTTAATAATAATAATTTTAAATAAATAAGTAAAAAAGCTGACACGTGTGAGAAAAAAGTTCGCATGTTTTTCTGTAATCGCACGACAATGATGTGGAAATCTCAAGCACTTCACAGGCACGTGCCTCTAAACAACATTATTAGTTTAATATTTTTTTATTAATCATTATTAATTTTAGTTACCATTTTTATTTATTTATTATTATTTAATTCAACCTTCAACCTTAAGAATTTAGAGATATTGTTGAGTAGGATTAGAGACTTGTAGCCCACACCTGACGACACGGCTCGTAGAGTAAGCTCGCTGCTAAGAGATATTATTCTTTTTGGACTTTCCTTTTAAGGTTACGTGTTAATTAGGGAGAGATTTACACACCCTTATAAGAAATGTGTCGTTTTTGTCTCTAACCGATATGGGACCTCACAGCTTAAAACATAACTCGGCTTATATTATTCTTAACACAACACTTAGTCTAATCGTTGACGTTAGCGTAAGAACATGTTTGGTACATCCCCTACACGAGTGTGACTATCTCCTTTGTAGGGCAATTCGACATTTTTATTCATTATTTCGACTACAAAACTGATAAGGATCTAAGACTAGATTCTTGTATCGAACGCTTTAGTAGACAGATAAATTCGAGACGAACCTTAAGAAAATAAGAGATATTGTTATGAATGGGATTAGAGACCTATAGCCCACGATGAGGCTCGTGGAGCTTGTCGAGTTGAGGAGGTAGCAAGTCTAATCAGTCTAACAAACTCAATACAAAGCGGGTCAAGACCTAGGTCATCTTCTCATCTAATTGAACATAAGAACATGTTTCATACAACAGTGTGAGTATCTAAGCAACTCGACCATTTAATTGACATGGACTTAAAAGATGTGTCGAATGGAGTCAAATTAAGTAGACAATAATGACAGTAATTAAATAGGTAAGAGAAAAAAAGAGGTTAAGCTTTTGATTAATTAAAGTCACAAATTGCGAGAAGTTAAAAGGCGTGATTAGCACGTGGATGACTTATTTTACTTTTATTTGGAATTAAGTAAAATTAAAAATTGGATTGAATAATATAAAATTTTCACTAATTAAGTAGATTAGCATGTGATGGTCTATTACTTAGCTTAATAATTGAGTCATTTAGATCCAAATTTCCTCCCTAATTACGGGTTTTTATTTCCGTTTTATATTATTGCTAAGGTATCCAATGTGACTTTACATATAATATTTTAGATGAGTTAATATGACGTGGCGATTAATTAATCGTAAGGGTGTTTGTATGATAGTAAAATTGGGTCGGGTTAAAATCTTTTATGTTATTAATGGATTGTGACTTATAAAACGAACAACTTGACAATTCAACCGGTTGACCTGTAATTGACCTAAAAAGGAAAATGAAATATGTGGATGAGGGTTGGGAGTTGATGTGGGAAAAGGACATATAGTGACCAAATCAAAGTGCATGTCACCATCACTCCTCTACCACCAGCTGCATTTTGGCCTTTCATTTATCTTCTCCTTCATTATCCTTGGACTACTTGACCCTTCACACACTATTATACAACTAACATAAGTAACATATTTTCGATCTAGAGATAAAAGATTTGATTCAGTTACGTACAATTGAAGTCTATGTGAAATCTCACATCGGTTGGAGAGAAGAATAAAACCTTCCTTATAAGAGTGAAGAACCATTTTCCTAGTAGACGCATTTTAAAACTGTGAGGCTGACGATGATATGTAATGGGCCAAAACAGACAATATTTACTAACAGTAGGCTTGAGCTGTTACAAATGCTATCAGAACTAGACACCGGGCAATATGCCAATGAGGACGCTAGATCCCCAAGATGGGTGGATTGTGAGATTCCACATTAGTTGAAGATGAGGATGAAGTTACAAGTCAAAACAGACAATATTCACCAACAATGGGCTTGGGCTATTACAAATAGTATCAGAGCTAGACACCAGACAATGTGTCAAGTACGCTAGACCCCAAAGTGGGTAGATTGTGAGATTCCACATTGATTAGAGAGGAGAATGAAGTATTCCTTATAAGGGTGTGAAAACCTCTCCTTAATAGACAAGTTTAAAAACTGGGAGGTTGATGACGATACATAATGGGCCAAAGTGAACAATATCTACTATCAGTGAGTTCAGGTTGTTAAAGTCTCCATTCCTATATCCCTATTTTCATAATTGAATACAAGTAGAAGAAACATTTTCATTCTTCCTATCTATCTATAATGTTTCAAAAGGTAAGCCTGTAAGCAAGCATAGAGATTACTTTCCCACAATATATTTATCAAGTTGAAAAACAAAATATATAATAAAGTTAGATCCAAATCTAAAAGGACAGAATAGAACACACATAAAAGATAAAAAAAAAAAGTACTAAAATAATAAAATTGAAAAGCATAAACAACCAATAAACCTCTGACCACTGCAGACTTCTTTTCCATTCAATGAAGACACAAAAATTCAGGTCAATGCTCTAATCTTATCATCGGGCTTTCCAGGCTCTAACAAAATCCAAGCCTAAGTTTGGCCCATATTCAATTCAAGAAGAAGAAATGAGAGTATAATCTTTGTTTGTACAGCTGAACGATTTCTCAATAGTTCTTATATGTAAATGTACATTCCCTACCTTGTATATAGTTGCCAAAATTGATTCACAGATATACATGCAACATTATTATGTTTTGTTTTCCAGAGGGAGCCAAATATGTATTGTATTTCTCCCTAACATTATCATAATCTAAATTTCTATCATTAAACTAAAACAAAAGGAAAGAGAAGGCAAAGAATTAGGAAATAGATGATAGAGAAGTAGAAGCACTAACAAATGAGGTTGAGCTGATCCATTTATCAGCAACAGAAGTAGGGGACAACAGCTGCTGCCTCTTATTCTTCAACAATTCAACTTCATCATACTCTGGAGAAGGAGCTGGATCATAGCTCTTCGACAGTGCACTATTATCCTGCAAATTCTCGTTTTCTTCCCCACTCTCAATCCTCTTTAAAGTTTCCAGCGCTTCTTCCATTGTTGGTCTCCTTTCCTTGTCTTGCTGCAGACATAGAAAAGCTAGCCAAGCCACTGCCAATATCATGCGTCGAACCTTTTCGTCTGATTGATACCCGAGGCATGGATCAATCAGCTCATCAATTTCCTGTCTTAAAATTTTGTCCACGGCTAAGTTAGACAAATTAATCTCGTGCCGATGCCTTGTTATATCAACAGCTGGCATTGACGATATAAGCTCGATTAAGACGACACCAAAACTATAAACATCGCTCTTGGTTGTAAGCTGATAACACTGATAATACTCAGGATCAACGTAACCAGGGGTGCCTTGAGGAGCAGTCGAGACATGACTAACGTCGTTTGGGAATAGTCTAGAGAGACCAAAATCAGCGACTTTGACGGAAAAATTACTGTCCAAGAGAATGTTAGTAGTCTTCACATCACGATGAATGATATCAGAAGCGTGGAGATAAACTAGAGCACTTGCTGTTTCAATAGCAATGGTCATCCGAATAGGCCATGTGAGCAAGCTAAAACTTGCTTGTTCGCCATGAAGATGATCAGCAACAGTACCATTTGCGACAAATTCATAAACAAGAAGAAGTTCACGACTGCGTTTTGAAGTGCATCCATAAAGGGAGACCAGATTTTTATGGCGAAGGCGGGTGAGAATTTTAACCTCATTCATGAATTGCTCTACTCGTCTATAGTTATGTTGATATAAGCGCTTCACGGCAACTTCCCGGCCATCAAGGAGTTTCCCTAGTTAGATGAAAAATCAAGGTTATAGACAAGTTTCTAATGGAAGTTTTCCATATGCTACTTAAAACGCAATTCAACAAAAGTGAGTAAAAAGAAGTGTTTCTGTTACCATGGTATACGGTTCCAAAACCACCATCTCCAAGTTCTTTATCACGATCAAATTTGTTAGTGGCCATTTCGAGTTCGCCATATGAGAAAACAGGAACTTCAAAGCACACGCCACCATCTTCCAGGTCGAATTTTGAGTAGGGTTCACAAGATATATTCCTTGTTAGCATTGTTGGAGCAGCACGCCTTTTTTTGCAGTACCAAAGAGCAAATAATAGCATAAGCAGATTTACACCTAGGACTCCAACACCTGTAGACAAAAGGGAGGTGGGAACAGTGGTCAGAATTTTCTTCAGTTATGACGAACAGCTAAAACGTAACAAGGACGAATGAAGTTAGCTCGTCCATTTTAGTAAGAAGTCAATTTTTACGTATAATTTGATAGGCTTCCCATGAGATTCTCATCATTTCACGTGCATAGATGCATTTCATCTGAGAAGGAAATTTTTTTACATAATATTGAAGAGAGATCTCGAATAGCAGTTGCATCGTATTACATACAGTGTCGAGATGATATCAGCTTAAAGAAAATTTAAGACGAGAATTACAATTTCTCAAAGAAAGTTGCCCCACCTAGTCCTATCCACAAGCTCATTCTACTTTTATCTGCAATAGCAATGAAAAAGAATTGTGTTAGATTCAAACTCATAACCATTCATTGTAGAATAACCCAGCTTCTGTTCTTCGAAACACAGATCATGCACAAGAACAGACTTCAAAAACCCATCTGAAAAACCAATAATGCCCATTTCCAGTAGGAAAAACGCAGTAAAAACAAGGAAATTGTAACTAATAAATAAATTGCAAAGCCTAATCCAAACAATCCAAGAACAGTTTACTGGACTTTTACATAAAATTCAATACCTTTGCTTGCTTCTCGTTTTCCATCCTTACACACAAATTTTTCATTGGTAATCGAGCATTGGCCTCCTTCACGGAAACAGTCATAACATATACTAGATACGGTCACTCGCAGTTGGAAATCAGCAGTAAACTCAAGAACAGAATTATTGGGACCAACCGGGAGAACTGGAACTAAAAATCTAGAATTGGAAGTGGAACAGTTTGGAGGAGTATCAGAGTTGAGGATTGAATAAATACCAGGGCAGCTAAATTTACTGATGAAAAGAGGAAAATCACCTCCAGGATTATCTGTGCAATTGGATAAGGTAATATTATTGTTTGTGGATAAAGAAAATGAAGGAGACGTCGGAAGAGACAGATCGTCCAGAATTGAACAATTGCGAGAGTTTATTTGCTTTTGAAGTTCTGTGTCATTGATATGGATGACATTAGCCTGAGATATGCTAACAACATCGAACCATACATCTCGTTCACGTTTCAGCTGGATTTTTGGCTCTCCTGAGCAGTTTCTAACTGTGTATAATCCGCAATCAGTAAGCGTTTCGTTGTTAAAAGGGAATCCTAAGAAGCCAAAATTTCCACAATCGAAGGGCGGGCAATCTGGACGAACGAAACTAGTATCATTCCGAGCCAAAGGATGTGCTACTAGATGAGAAAGAACAAAGGACAAAATGAAAGAACAGAACAACCCCATATGAAATTCCATATTCACACTACCAGAAAACCCACCTCGATCTCCAAATCTACCTCTCCGAATTGTTTATGGTTTCTAGGTTTTCCACGTTGAACTCCTCCCAAAACCAAGTGGTGATCAAATCCAGATATGGAAGTTTCCAAGAAACACACCGAGAGAAAAAGAATAAAAAAAAAGGTGGGGACATCCTCAAGAAATTTACAATGAAATTGTAGAGATCCAAAACTTCCCCCAATTGACCAGTCGTTACATAGACTTGACTCTTTGACTGTTCATAATCTCTCGTTTGAACATTCAAAACAGAGGCGATAATTAAACGAGGATTTCGTCAGTCGTGGCATAAGGTTAACCAAACCCTAAAAATCGCTATCTCTATCTCAATCTAGTCAGAAGTCTTCGCCCGAGACGAACCGATTGCACAAAAAAGTCAGAAGTTAGTTGTGGAAAACAGAGGACGAACAGTACACGTCTACGACTGAATCTTTCGCACATTACGAAATAGCGAATTATAAATTACCAGAACACAAGAATATGAATGGAAAGAACATAACCAGTGGAAAATCAGAGCGTTGAGTTGTTGAAGAAGAAAACGTTGAACACTCACAGCTCTCATGATCATGGCCGTCGAAGAAACTGCTCGAGTTTCACAGAGAAGCGATCGAATTCTCTCCCGTCTCTTCGCCGGAGATCAGGAAAGAAGACAACCGCGGATTTCACGGCCGCTCTACAGATGAAAGACTCATAAGTTCCCGCTTTTTTTTTTTTTTTTTTTTTTTCTTCTTCTTTATTTTTAAATAAATAATATTCCAATTAGATTTATTTTTCAAATTATAAATTTATAATTCGATTTTGTTTCTTGTTAATAAATTTTGGTTTGAAATCAAATAATAATAATAAAATTTGTTTTATTTTTCTTCTTTGAAAAATAATATAATAAACAATAAATAAAATATTTTGTTCTCTAAATTCAAAACTTTACAATAAATTTTTTTAATATAATCATTAAATAATATTTTCATGTAAAATAAATCGGATAAATATATATATATATATATGGACGTGGATAGATAATTCTCGAAAATAGTAATAAATAAAAAATTATAAATATTTTAAATATATCAAAATACCCGAAAAAGAAGATTGTAAAATAAGACAAATAGAATAAAACAAAAAAAAAAATCTTTCGATAAATGTGAAAACTTTAGTAGTAAGTCAATGAGTTCGAGCCATTTGACCAATGTGCCGTGAAGTATTGACTCAAACACGAAAAGTTATTTGGACTTCGCTGCTCAACTCTAAGTTGGCAGATCTAATTACTAGGGATGTTCAGATAATCTTATGGTCTCGATAACACGAATTACTAGGGTTAGATATTTTTCGATCTGGGTTTGGTTAAATTTTTAGAAAATGAAAAATTTAGCTCGGTTAATCGGTTACAGGTCAAAAATAAGGTTCACCATCCAACACTACATTTTATTAAAAAAATAAAAACAACCCGATAATCGAATCTAATGTAACTTTCCATATTTGCCCCCGGCCCCATCCATGCTATTAGTGGCAAAGTAATGATTATTTGACCCAAAAACGTAAAAGCATCTCTTTTTATTTTTTTTAAAAAAAAAGCAAAAAAATGTATTAACTTTTCAGCGTAATCCCAATGTAAATCAAAAACTCTCAATTCATCAACGAATTTGAAGTGGGATTCGAGCCTTAGTTCATCCAATCAAGAAAGAATTAAATTAAAATAAAATAAGGTTCAAATCCATGGCAGAGAGAATGCGGTGGCGGAGAAGAAAAAAAGGAACTCACCCGGCGGCGATGGCGGATTACAGCGAAGAGCATGGGGCCGATCAGGACAATAACACTTGAAAAAATGCGTCGAATAATCAAACCCACAAAACCCACCACTCTTGTTGCAGAAGCTACACTCTCCCGCCGTCCATTTCATCACCAACCCATTTCTCTCCGCCGCACGCCGCCTTTCGTCGCTGCTACAAATCTCTCCCTGGCCATCGGCGAGATGGAATGGTTCGTTAAACAGAGAGAGGTTGCCAATCAAAAGACGACACTCAGAGGCCGTCAAAACCGCGTCGTCGGAGAGTCGGAGAGAGTGAGTTTCGTATGAAATACTCCGGACGACGAGATCCCTGCCGGAGAGATGGAGGATTGGGTGGCCGTTTTGGTGGCATTTTAGCTTGAATCCTGGGTATCCACAGAATTTCTGTTGGCGATGTTCGATGTGAAATGGGTACTGAATTGTCTGGCCGTCGTCGCAGGACATTGGTCGACGGCAGGCCTCGAAGCGGCGGTCTACGGCGGCGGAGGGTGTCGCCGGCGGGAGGAAGATGGAAATTAAAATGAAAATGGAGATATTTAACACCATTTAGAGAGAAACAGAGAGAAACAGAGAGAAACAGAGAGAAAAGGTGTGGGTTTATGAATTGGGATTGGCTCCCACTTGGAGGAGGCTGCTTTTTGGGGTGTGAATATCGGTGGAGCTGAAGAACTCTGTGTGGGCTGCGCGTGTCGGTCTAAATTAGTTGTCGGAAATCATAGACCGTTGAATTGGCTGGTTTTTCAAACCCAACACTTACGTTGACTTTTTTTTTTTTTGTTCCTGTTAGTTTTGACCTTTCACTTAGAATTTACATGTTTTTTTTTATATTAAATTACAAGTTTAATTGTTTGTGTTTAATATGTTTTAAAATTCTTGTCTAAATTCAATTTTTTTTTTGTTTTTAAATTTATAAATTTAATAGACACAAAATTGAAAAATATAGAATATAACTGGATCTATTGTTTACGAATGGAATTCGTGTGCTCTATTAGATGTATTTAAACGTCGGTGCACAATATCTTAGACGAGTTTCGTGCCCTTTTGAGTGCATGTTCTTATTAATTTGGTAAAAGTTTAATACCGATAAACTGAAGAAAAAAAAAAGTTATTTTTAGATGAGTGGTAGTTGATTCCCCCTTGGATGTCAGGCTCGTGCTGTTGATAGATGTCCCATGCCACCTTTAGTGAACAGCTTTGAAAATGAATGAATTGTAATATAGCGTCGAATAAACTATAGCTCTATTCCCGACTCGAGAATCTATCAAGGACTTGTTGGGAGGGGAAACAGGGAGCCCTATGCTATACATCATATTGTCGTGAGACGACTGCACCTTACATGTTTTTCAAACTCCACACTGTGCGTTGACTTTTTTGTTCCGGTTAGTTTTGACATTTGACTTAGAATGTACATGTTTTTTTTTTTTTTTTTAAATTAAATTACAAGTTTAATTGTAAAATTTTTTATTTGGTATTTAATATGTTTTAAAATTATAGTCTAAATTACAAGTACTCGGTTTCCTGCCCTTTTGAGAACACATTCTTACTAGTTCGATAAAAGTTTAATACCGACAGACTGAAAAAATAAGAGTTTTTTTATTATTTTATTTTATATAGATAAGTTGTTGATTCGCTCTTGGATGTTAGACTCGTGTTGTCGATAGACGTCCCATGCCACCTTTAGTGAACAACTTTAAAAATGAATGAATTGTAACGTCAAATAAGCCATGACTCTATTCCCGACTCGAAACCTACCATGGACTTGTTGGGAGGGGAAACAAGGAGACTTATGCTACGTCCTATTGTCTTGGGATGACTGCACGTTACATCGTAACAACATGACAAACTGAAGGCAAAAACTCAGTTGGACATTCCTGTTATGTAAACACGATTTCATCGATGATGTCGTGGGTAAAAAAATTAGGGAATAAATTTGGTATATCTACGATGTGCTCGCTTAAAAGTATCTAAAATTAGGAAGAGATTTCCGCTATTAAAATTATAGCCCGTTTAGTTAATTTTGTATGATATATTTCAAAATAACAAATAAAGAATTAATTTGGAGCATTTAATGAGTCATATTATTTATTTGATATTAAAATATAGAAATGGAATTTAGAAAATAATAATGAAAAAAATAAAGAAAATTTAAAAATTCAACTTGGTTATATGGAGTTAAAAAAGTCAAATGGTTGACTGTATAATAGAGAGTATCGACGTGTCGTCTCCGTATTCACAATTCAAACACCACATATTTCCAACCCTCCATTATTAATTTATATTATTTTTATTTTTTAAATTACACTTAAATTTAAATGATTAAAAATTACACTTTAATTTCACCTTTTTTTTTTTTTTTAATAATTATTATTTATATACAACGAGTTTCTTCGGATTCAAGGGCTACCGAAAATCTCCTACTTCGCGCCCCTCGAATCATGAGGTCTGTAATTTATCTTCCCTCTCTGGTAATGGATCTTTCCATGTTTGATGAAATGAACTCATTTCTGTATTTGTATGCATCATTCCCGAGTTTGATCGATTCGGTTTTACTTCTAATCTGGAATAGCATTGTGGATTCTGTTTTTTTTTTTGTTAATTCGTGCAGTATTTGCCCTAATTCTTGAGTCTGAAATCTTTGGATCATATATATTGTTGGATGAGACTGTTTGTTCGATGATTTAATCTCCAAGAACCATGGATTTTTGAAAAATTGCGTTACATTTTTTCTTTTCAACCTAGAGAAATGACTAGTAGTTCATATTTGACTTCTTTCTTACTGATAAGCTCCAGATTTTGTTGGTGGTTGACGTTTATGGAGCCAATCGTTATCCACACAGTGTGGGGGTTTCTTTTTATGGATATCTATTTCCACTAATTGTTTGTGCCATTTTCCATTTACACTGTGGTGGAAGTAAGGGACATGTAGAGTAATTGAAGGTCCTTGTGCATGTGTTTATCTGGTTGGATTAACATCAAAGTCTTTAGGTGAGATCCCACATTGGTTGGAGAGAGAAACGAGTCTTCTTTGTAAGGGTGTGGAAAGTTCTCCCTAGTAGATGCGTCTTAAAAACCTTGAGAGGAAGTTTGAAAGGGAAAGCCCAAAGAAAGCAATGCTGGCACACCGCTTGGTGTCTAACTCTGATACCATTTGTAACAGTCCAAGTCCACCGCCAGTAGATATTGTCTTGTTTAGGCTTTCCCTTCAAGGGCTTGCTCTTAAAGCTTTAAAACGGGTCTACTAGTGAGAGGTTTCCATATCCTAAGGAATGCTTCATTCCCCTCTCCAACCAATGTGGGACCTCACAATCCACCCATTGAGGGTCAGTGTCTTAAAAACCTTGAGAGAAAGTTTGGAAGGGAAAGCCCAAAGAAAGCAATATCTGTTAGCGGTTTAGAAACTTCGCTGGCACACCGCTTGGTGCTTGACTCTGAAACCATTTGTAACAGTCCAAGCCCACTGTTAGTATATATTGTCATGTTTAGGCTTTCCCTTCAAGGGCTTGCTCTTATAGTTGAGTAAGGACTGTCAGCTTCAACTCTTTTTTTCGTTTCAACAGGAGCATTATGTAAGGGGAATCTAGTTATATCTTTAAATCTTAGTCCTTCTCTTTAAAACGCGTCTACTAGCGAGAGGTTTCCACATCCTAAGGAATGCTTCATTCCCCTCTCCAATCGATGTGAGACCTCATAATCCACCCCTTTGAGGGCCAGTGTCTTAAAAACCTTGAGAGAAAGTCTGGAAGGGAAAGCCCAAAGAAAGCAATATTTGTTAGCGGTTTAGAAACCTCGCTGGCACACCGCTTGGTGCATGACTCTGATACTATTTGTAACAGTCCAAGCTCACTGTTAGTAGATATTGTCCTGTTTAGGCTTTCCCTTCAAGGGCTTGCTTTTAAAGCTTTAAAATGCCTCTACTAGTGAGAGGTTTCCACATCCTAAGGAATGCTTCACTCCCCTCTCCAACCGATGTGGAACCTCACAATCCACCCCTTTGAGGACTAGCGTCCTCACTGGCACACCACTCAATGTCCGGCTCTAATACCATTTGTAACAGCCCAAGCCCACTACTAGTAGGTATTGTCAACTTTGGCCCGTTACGTATCACAATGTGTCTGTTAGAGAGAAGTTTTTACACTTTTATAAGTAATATTTTGTTCTCATCTCCAACCAACGTGGGATCTCACAATCTTCTATTTTTAGACTCGAACTACTCCTCAAGACAAGATTAGGGAACCTTTCACATCGACAAAGATAACAACAATCAAAAGTTTTGTTTCCGGGCACCTCTTAGTACTTCTCCTTTGCATCTGCTTTCATTTTGTTTCATTTGAATCTCTATATAACTTGCTCTTCCGTCCATAGTTTCAACAAAACCATTAGCTAACTTGGAGGCACTGATAAACTTTTGGCTGCTGCATTTTTCAACGCTCAAAAACCATATATGTGAAGGAGAATCCTTTGCTGGTTGTTTTCATCCACATGATTTTGTCCACAATAATTGTCTTATTGTCTTAACAGGGAGCCCACTTATTGCAATTTGCAGACTCTTCGTGTAATTTAGGTAAAGTTTCATGTTCTTTGTTCTTTTGCTTCTTTTTCAGGTTTTTCTCTTTAACACATCATGGGTTTCATTCTCTCTCTTCCATTATTTCACTTCCTAAGTAACATTTATTTCTTTTTTTAATACAATTTTTGTTTCTTTGGTAGGATATTAACTCGAAATTAATTATTTAGTGCACCATAACGTGTAATATGTTCTTCCTTTATATTATTTTGTTCTTGGTTGTGCGTTTATGACTCAGTCTTAGGATAGAGTAGATAGCTGAATCAGAATTATAATCATCTTATTTATTCTTTGGAGTGCATTTATGACCCAATTTTGGGACAGGGCAGATAGCTGAATCATAATAATAATAATCATCTTATCCATTGAGTTACCCAGCCAAGCCATGGGTCATTGCTGATAGATATTGTCTTTTTTGAATTTTTCTTTTTCGGCTTCTCCTCAAAGTTTTGAGTTTGTGATTGTCTAAGTCTATTGCTAACAGATATTGTTCTTTTTGTGCTTTTCCTTATGATTGTCTAAGTCTATTGCTAGTAGATATTGTTCTTTTTGTGCTTTTTCGTGTGATTGTCTAAGTCTATTGCTAGCTGATATCGTTCTTTTTGTGCTTTTCCTTTCAAGTCTGTTAGGTNAACAAAACCATTAGCTAACTTGGAGGCACTGATAAACTTTTGGCTGCTGCATTTTTCAACGCTCAAAAACCATATATGTGAAGGAGAATCCTTTGCTGGTTGTTTTCATCCACATGATTTTGTCCACAATAATTGTCTTATTGTCTTAACAGGGAGCCCACTTATTGCAATTTGCAGACTCTTCGTGTAATTTAGGTAAAGTTTCATGTTCTTTGTTCTTTTGCTTCTTTTTCAGGTTTTTCTCTTTAACACATCATGGGTTTCATTCTCTCTCTTCCATTATTTCACTTCCTAAGTAACATTTATTTCTTTTTTTAATACAATTTTTGTTTCTTTGGTAGGATATTAACTCGAAATTAATTATTTAGTGCACCATAACGTGTAATATGTTCTTCCTTTATATTATTTTGTTCTTGGTTGTGCGTTTATGACTCAGTCTTAGGATAGAGTAGATAGCTGAATCAGAATTATAATCATCTTATTTATTCTTTGGAGTGCATTTATGACCCAATTTTGGGACAGGGCAGATAGCTGAATCATAATAATAATAATCATCTTATCCATTGAGTTACCCAGCCAAGCCATGGGTCATTGCTGATAGATATTGTCTTTTTTGAATTTTTCTTTTTCGGCTTCTCCTCAAAGTTTTGAGTTTGTGATTGTCTAAGTCTATTGCTAACAGATATTGTTCTTTTTGTGCTTTTCCTTATGATTGTCTAAGTCTATTGCTAGTAGATATTGTTCTTTTTGTGCTTTTTCGTGTGATTGTCTAAGTCTATTGCTAGCTGATATCGTTCTTTTTGTGCTTTTCCTTTCAAGTCTGTTAGGTAGAAGTTTTCACATCTCAATAAAGAATGTTTTGTTTCCTTCTCCAACTGACGTGGGATCTCACTATCCACTCCTTTGGGGCCAACGTCCTCGTTGACACTTGTTTCTTGAAGGTGAAAAATTTGTAATTAAAAAAAAAAAAAAAAAAGAATATATATATATATATATATATATATTTAGTTGGTAGTGTTCGATTTTATCGGACCGTACACGTGGCACAAAATGGTCCATTCAAAGGGGTCCACATTCCAGTTGCGATTGCGAGATGCCCCGTAAATAAACTCTCCTTACCTAACCACAGCTCCGGATCTCCTCCGCGTCAGACTTTTTCTTTTTCGTCCCTACATTTTCTCAATTTCACAGTTTTGCCCCTAAACAAAGACAAAACGTTAATTTTCGGAATTTCGTGTGGCGGGAGCTCGCCCTCTACTTCTAAATATTGAAAATTACATTATTATTATTATTATTATTATTATTATTATTATTATTATTATTATTATTATTATACAATAAATTAATAAAAATACTCCACATTTAAATTTTAAAAATAAAAAATACTCTTACTATTAATTTTGGACGGAAACTTTAGGGTTTTAAAAGTTCTCTTTAACCTTTAAATTTTTTTATTAATACTCTTCACCTTTTTTTAAAAGCCGTCCATATATGAAATTTAAGTAATTTTTTTATTTTAAAAAAAGTTTAAATGTTTTTTTTAATAGTTTTTACAAAAGTTTGAAATAAAAAAAAAAGTTTTATAGTGATTTTTTTAAAAAAAAAAACAGTTAAAAATATATATTTGAAATAAATTATTGCATATATTTTAAAAACTTTTTTTGAAAGCTTTTTTAAACGTTTAGGGATATTTTTTTATAGAAAAAAAG
Organism: Cucurbita pepo subsp. pepo; assembly: GCF_002806865.2. Classification (NCBI taxonomy): domain Eukaryota; kingdom Viridiplantae; phylum Streptophyta; class Magnoliopsida; order Cucurbitales; family Cucurbitaceae; genus Cucurbita; species Cucurbita pepo. The sequence goes on from NC_036646.1 coordinate 1,902,982, forward strand.
TGCAAATTGAATGATAGTTTTATTAAAGGAATTTTGTTCATTACTTAATTATATTTTTAAAAAATTGTGAATTAATTGTAATTTCAAATTTGGGATCTGAATTTTATTAGCTCTTAAATAGTAAACACTAATTTTCTTATTTAATTTTTTAATTTTTCAATTTTTAAAAATTTATTTTAATTAAAAAATAATAATTTCTTTATTCTAAAAAAGAAAAAAAAAAAAGAAAAAAGAAAAAAAAAAAAATCTCCCTCATTCTTAATCCTAATCGGTTTTTCGTCGAGCCGCTTTGATTTCCTCCCATTCCATTCGACTTCGTGTTATTCAAAGCTCTACTGATTCTCTTCTCTCTCGAAATTCCTCATCCGCGATCTGATTTCCCCGGAAAGATCTGACAATTGCTGTTTCTGCTGTCTGGATTTCAGATTATCAGATCGCACCGCCATTTCTCTTCCACTTCCGCTTCGTCGCCGTCGTCGTCGTCGTCGTTGACTTTGGTTAGGGATTGTTCTTGCAACTTGCAGACTAGTGTTCCTTAGTTGGTGGTAGACTGTCGAGATGTTAGGAGCAGGTGTTCGGTTTGGTTGCGTTAGAGGTGAGGACCGGTTTTACGATTCATCGAGAGCCAGGAAGGGCCTTCTCAGCCGTCAAAATGATAGGCTCTGTAGACCTCAAGAACACGCTTCAGCTACTCCATCTTGCGCGGTTAAGGATGTTTCCGTGCAGTATCCGATTACAGAGGCTGGGGACCGTGTCGTCTCTGATGAAGCTACTAAACCAGTTCCCCAGCCGGCTGTTTCTCCGTTAAGTAATCTCGAGCGCTTCTTGCAGTCGGTTACTCCTTCTGTGCCTGCTCAGTTTCTCTCTAAGGTTTGAGTGGGTTTAGAGCAATGTTTAACTTTAATTCGATTTCATTTCTGGAATTCAGCTGACTTGTGTTTTGTTGCTTGCAGAGTGCGTTGAGAGGTTGGAAGACGAGCGATTCGGAGAGGCAGCCTTACTTTGTGCTTGGTGATTTGTGGGAAACTTTCAAGGAGTGGAGCGCTTATGGCGCTGGAGTGCCTCTGTTATTGAATAACACTGATGGTGTGGTTCAGTATTATGTCCCGTATTTGTCTGGCATACAATTGTATGGCACGGAATCGTCTACAAAGCCAAGGTATTCAATATGCTGGAATTGAGGTCATGCAGATTACCTTCTATGAAATGTTGTTCTCTTTAATCCATTCATTGGTGCATATTTTAGCATGCAGCTTCTCAACTCAGGAATTTGCAATTTTTGGTTCTGATTCTGTTTTACTTTATGAGGGGTACTGAGGTTTAGGTTTGTGGTTTGGTGGAAGGGTAATTTTTTTCCTCGAGTGATTTGATGTTCTGTTTATATTTTGTCCCTAAATTTTGTGGATTTATCCTATGGACCATAATGCCAATTCGTAGTTCGCGAAGAATGCTTTTCTTCTACCGATCCTTGTTTCGAGACAAAATTCCTCCTTTCTATGTTGCAAAACTGTTTTTAAAGTTTAACCAACTTTTGATTGCTTAGTTAATGTCATCTTGATTAATGGCGGGATCGAGTGCGTTTTAGAGTTTGAGAATCTGAATGTCATTTTGTGTTACTAAGTATGGCGTGAGAGGTTTTCATTCAGGAAAATAGAGCACAGGGTAAACACTGAAGGGTAGACTCGTTTGGATCAATGTTCTAGAATTTGATTTCCATTTCTTGTAGCAGGAGTCGTTTCACTTTTTTGGTTGATCATATTCTTACGCTTTGAATGTAGTAGTATGACATCATTAAGAAAAAAGAATTTGTGTGCTTTGATGGGACGTTATATTGTTCTCGAGTTTCATGAATTTGATTGTGAATTCTATCATATTCTTACGTTTGTTTTTTGTGATACTGATGCATAAGCTTTGGTTGTTTGGAAGGCAATGGGGTGAGGAAACTGATAGTGACTACAGAGATTCAAGTAGTGATGGTAGTAGTGATTCTGAAACAAAGAGAAGAATAAAACACTGTAGAGAACCACCCCACCATAATGATCCGTCTATCACAGCTCCTCTTAGAATGGATAGATTGTCTTTGAGGGACCAGCATTTGGGACGTCTCGAGGACTGCTCCAGCGATGAGGCTGAATCTTGCAATTCTCAAGGTTGCCTTCTATTTGAGTATCTTGAAAGAGACCTACCGTATTCACGCGAACCTTTGGCAGACAAGGCAAGTAGTTTTCCGGGTTTTGAGAATATATTCGGGTTTACAGCTTCTCATTTTTCTTTGTTTTTTTGCATACAGATATCGGACCTTGCCTCTCGTTTCCCTCAGCTGAAAACATTGAGAAGCTGTGACCTACTACCATGTAGTTGGATATCTGTGGCATGGTAATCAGAATCTTCACATTTCTTTGAATTCTCTGTAATATCCATGTGACTAATTGCTTCAAAACCAAAACTTGTTGTAGGTACCCAATTTACAGGATACCAACTGGGCAAACATTAAAGGATCTTGATGCTTGCTTTCTCACATACCATTCTCTACATACTACAATGGGAGGTAATTCAATTTCTTGCCAGTTTAACCAATGTTTAAGTTCATTTTGGGATTCTGTCATGTCATTTAGAATATTTTAACGTTTAATATCGTGTGAGATTCGATGTACATTATATATCTGAGAAGAGCATGAAAATTCATTTTCTTCATATTTTTTAGGCCTTCAAAGCCCTCAATTGCCATTTGTGGCATATCCTTGTAAGACGGATGCCAAAAAAGTTCCTTTAAGAATTTTTGGACTTGCTTCATACAAGTTTAAAGGGTCATCATTGTGGATGCGAAATGGTGGAGTTGAGCATCAATTGGCAAACAAGCTCTCGCGGGAAGCTGATAAGTGGTTAAGAGAACTCCAGGTCAATCACCCAGATTTCGTATTCTTCAGCCGACGAGATTTAGCACCTTACTGATACGATACTCTTACAAACTAGAAAACGAAAGTCGACAAGTCGTGGCCCTACAAAAGAACCCCGTAATTAGTTGGATTAAGCTGTATGCCTGTTGAAGGAGTGGTACACTCGTTTGCTTTCGTCAAGGTGGGGGATTGAAGGAAGGTTAAGGAATGTGATAGGTTGCAAAATACTGAAGCTTTAGTTGGTTGTTGGTGTGCCGTGCCTGATGTATTAACAAAGACCGATAGAAAGTGAAGTCTAAAGATGTAAGAAGAGAACATAGCTGTAAGACTCGCTGGTTTAGCAAGGTAGATGCTGGTTCGACATGTATCCAATAAGCATGTGTTCTTCTTTGCTTTCACCTTTTAGTTTATGTATCCATAGAAGAGCCATCATTTGAGAAATCAGGCCTTCCTTAATCCCTCCGACTGACGGTCCTAATTTTGTTAGAATGTAATGTTACTTAAGAGGATTTAGCACCTCACTGGTTTTATTCAGGCATTGAACTGTACTGCAGGAGTTTCCTTGACCATGAACAGATTATAACGATTAGAAATGTATATGGAAAGCGTAGAATACGCCCTGAACTTGAGTATCTATCTGTTCTTGGCTTAGTTTCTTCTCTTTCCCATATCAATAGAATTGCTTAATTGAGGGTCTGTTTGTTAAAGATGTAGGCATCTTTTACTTGTCCATTTTTTGTCAGGTATGGTCGTCATGTGAAGATGAAAGAATGTGAAAGCAAGAGGATCCTTACTCGTAAGCAATGCTCAATGGCCAAGTGTTCTGTCCTGATCTGTAGAAATGGTAAGTGTACGGTAAGAAAGCCTCTAGTTTCTGCTTTACAGAGGGCAGGGGATCCACTAATGGAAACACAGCGTTGGCTTGCTTGCCTGGTGTTCATAGGACCTGTAACAAAGTTTCTGATTCCACCATACCAAGTAAGTTTTCTGAGCTACTGTTTAATGCCTATTAATTGTGAGCTAAATGGATGCTGCTGTTGTGTTGGAATATCTAGATGTGCTTTTGAGTGTTTGGTTAAAACTTTTTTCAATTTACCCTCCTGGTAAATGAATGTTAAATTTGGATGGTTATAAGTTTACAGGGTATTAAAACTACATTGGAAAATGCTTGAAAATTAAAGACTAAAACTTACATTTTGTACTGAAATAAAAAACATAGTCAGACTAGCTAGTTAGATTCTACATTGGTTGAAGAGGGGAACGTAGCAATCTTTATAAGGGTGTGGAAATCTCTCTTTGGTAGACGTGTTTTAAAACTGACGACAATATGTAATGGGTGAAAGTGGATGATATCTACTAGCGGCGAATTTGGACTGTTATAAATGGTATTAGAGCCCAACACTAGGCAGTGTGTTAGCGAGGATGTTGGGTCCTTAAGGGGTGGATTGTGAGATCCCACGTTAGTTGGAGAGGGGAACATAAAACCTCCCCCTAGTTGACGCATTTTAAATTGTGAGGCCGGATTTGGAAGAAAACCTCCTAAATTTGGCACAAAAGTAGTAAAGTTTAGAAAAGAAAAATTGAATTTTGAGTATGGAAAAGAATTAAATTACAAAAAATTGCAATATTAATTGGAAATTTAATAGAGAAATAAGAAGAGAAGCATGCCCACAACAAGAATTCCTAAATAAATTCTCCATAAAACCCATTCCTATCTTTCATCTTCTCCACTAAACCCATAAACTTTCCGGCAAGCAAACATTATAATGTCCGACTCCGGCGACCGTCCGAGGTTTCTGCATTCCATTTTTGGGCATGGCAAAGGTTCAGAATTAAAAGTTTAAGAGTTTTGTTATAAAATATATCAATTTGATGTTGAATATAAGGGGTGTTTTGGATTTGAATGGCAGTGGCGGAGTTGATGCTGTGGAAGAAGAAGAGAGAATCGGCGGCGATGTTGGCCGGAATCAGCGGCGTTTGGTTGCTGCTTGAGGTCTTGGACTACCACTTTGTTACTCTGCTTTGCTATCTACTCATCATTACTATGCTTCTTCTCTTCTCTTGGAACAAATTGGCTCTTCTCATCAACAGGTAAATCCAATTATTCTTCTTATTCTATTTTTATCTCTAAACTTTCAATTTTGTTTGATTCCGCTTTAAATTTAGATAAATGTTGTAATTTTAAATCCTTGATAAGTTTTCGTTGAAAATAAAGTTGTACAAAATCCACGGGAGAGTGGAGAGTAGAACCAGTGCCGGCGAAGACGCTAGGCCTCGAAGGAGTGAATTGTGAGTTCTCACGTCGGTTGGAGAGGGGAACGAAACATTTTTTTTTTACTAGGATGTGAAAACCTCTCTTTAGCAGATGTGTTTTAAAACTTTGACGGAAAATTCGAAAGAAAAAGCTCAAAGAGGACAATATTTACTAGTGATGACTGTTACGCTAATTTTTTTTCATTAAAATTTGATTTGATTGAAACTAACGTGTAATGAAAATATTTTGTTAAAATGACAGAGTGAATTGGCGGGTAAAAATAAAATTTTCGATGATATGAATTTATGGTAAAAATTGATATGGGTAAATTTGTTTTTTTTATTATAAGGTTTTAAAAGTAAAATAATTTTGTTTGATTTAAATAATTGGATGAATTTGCAAAAATTGAACAATAGGATAAAGATTGTAGAACTCGTATGAATTTATGGTAAAAATTGATGCAGTAAATTTTTTTTTTTTTTTTTTTTTTAAATCTTATTGATGACGTGGCTTGGCAGGGCTCCACCGAATGTGCATGATTTTGAGATCTCAAACGCTACTCTCACTCGTTTCTTGGATACATTCAACTGGTTGGTCCACCACTTCTTTCAAATTTCAACTGGCCAAAACTTCAAGCTATTTGCAATGGTACCCTTCCAAATCTCATTATTTAATTTATACCTATTTTACATTTTTAAATGCCAAAGTTGAAATGGTAACCTTCCAAATCTCACAATCCACCCGTTTCGGGGCTTAGCATCCTCACTGGCACTTGTTCCTTTCTCTGATCGATGTGGGATTTCACAATCCACCTCCTTTGGGGGCCAGCATACTCGTTGGCACATCGTCTGGTGTCCACCTCTTGGAGGCTCAACGTCGTCGCTGGCACACTGGGCTTTTGAGGCCCAGTGTCTAGCTCTAATCTTATTTGTAATGGCCCAAGCCCCCCATTAGCCGATATTGTTCTCTTTGGGGTTTCCCTTTCGGGCTTCCCCTCAAGATTTTTAAAACGCATATGCTAGAGAGAGATTTTCACACCTTCTAAGGAATGTCTCCAACCGATGTACGATCTCACAATCCACCCTTCGCTGACACTTGTTCCCCTCTCCAATCAACGATTAGTAATCAATGTCAACCCATTTTGCAGGTATTGGGTAGCATTTGGTTGGTATCACTCATTGGAGAGCTAACAAACTCATTGAATCTCATATACATTGGTTGGTATCACTCTCTTTCTCTCTCACTTTCAATAGAATTTCTGTCTGAAAAAGACTGTGACATGTTGTTCTTAATATTGAGCAGTGTTTTTGAGCTTACAAACAGTTCCAATTGTGTTGGACAAGTACGAGGAGGAGATTCATAAGCTTGTCTCCAACCTCAAGTCTTCCATGGACACCTTCTTCCACACCTTACACTCCAATTTTCTCACCAAAATCCCAAGAAGAACCCATATCAAACAAACTTAGTTCCTAATACCCTATATTTCAATCACTTATTTCGTCCCGAACCCGTCTTAGATTCAATCAAAATCGAGTTGTATTCCATGTTTTGAAATACGTGTTTGATAGTAGATTTAGAAATCCATTAATGTATCAACCAATTTGAACATATTTTAACTGATTAATATTTTAACAATGTATCTTCTACTAAAAGGTTAGACGTTCAAAGTCATTAATGTATCAATCAATTTGAACCTATCTGATTATTTCATCTGGTATGGTTTTTATATATTTAATATAAATAATTTGAAATTAGTATGTTGAGTAAATTATTATTATTATTTTTAAATCTTAGACGGACCCAAAAAAAGTCAACAAAAGCTGGTCTTGATGTCCACGTGGCATCATACTATTGGTCTGTCATAGGATTAGGTATTTAGTCCCTTCATTATATTCGTTTGAGTCTTAATCCTTGGAGAGATCGGAGGGTTTTTAAACGGTAAGGGAGTTAACAGATTTGAGCGGCGGCGGCGGCGGATTGATGAGCGGCCCGGCAGTTCTGATAGTATGGGCGGCGGTGGTTTCGATTTCTGTTATTACAACGATCATATTCTCCTGCACCGGCGGCGGTTCTAAAGAGAAAGACACGTCACACCCCGACACATACAGTACTGCATGCGCCGCCGGGTGTGGCGGTTGATGTCTCCGCCTCCGCCGCAACCCAATAACGAGACGGTGGCGCGTCTACCAACGGCTAACAGCAAAACAATAGCATGTAAATCTTCCTCCTCCATTTTTATTTTTTATTTTATTGCTTTAAAATATGTAAGAAAAATTAAAGTTAGTGGATAAAAATGAAATAAGAAAAAGTAAAAAAAAAAAAAAAAAAATTCCATTTCCAATTAGTTATATTTTTTCATTAAATAAAAAATTCACAGACTGTAATTACTGTTAGATGATGAAAGTCGCACATCTGATCATTTCCTAAGTTCCACATCCGCTCATTTAGGAAATGGTCATGTGTTTATAATCAAAAAATACTCTATCTATTAGTATAAGATATTTTGGGAAAGCCCAAAACAAAGCCATGAGAGCTTATGCAGGACAATCATACTGTGGAGAGTCGAGAGGAGGTACAATATGGGTTATTTACATATATTTTTATATTATTTTAAAAAATTCATGAGTATTTTATAAAAATATATTTTTAAAAAATTATAAAAAGTTCCCGGGTTTTTTAAGTTTCTTAAAATATTAATAAAAATTTTAAAGATTTAAAAATATTTTAAAAGTTAAAATGATATTTAAAAAAAAAATTAAAATTTTAAGGGTATTTTTTTAATTAAATATTAATGGCTTCCATATGTTTAATTTTTTTTTTTTTTAATTTTTAATTGTTCTGCAAGGGTAAAAACTTTATTTTTTAAAAAAATGTCTAAAGCGGGACCACTAACACAACTATTTATAGGATGGTCCCTACACATCATTAAATTGCAAACTAGACCCTAAAAAAATTAAATTTATTTTCATTTAAATACTTTGTTTTCTCCGCCTCTCAGTTTCACGTCCCGGAGCTCCTCCAGACACGTGGGACTCACCACTCCTAATCTGTCGCACAATTTCTCTCCATTTTCTCGCGATACATTGCTCTAATTCTTGTCGCTCGTGAACCATTCCTCTTTCTACCTTTGTAGGTCCCACCACTCTCCACGTGGTACTAATCAAACCACGTCGTACTAAGCGTACCAGGTAAGCAAAAAGATCCCAGCCGTTGATTCAATATACAACATTAAAAATAAAATAAAAAACCGCAAAAATTTGTGATTGGCTGGAAACGTGGTCCCCACAAGACAGAAATTATTACGATGTGGCACTTTAACGGTTACTAAACAATGATTACTTATTATAGTAATTGCGGTGGACACTCAACGGTCGCCGTCTGATCATTCTCCATCGCAACAATGTGGTCCCCAGTGGGCCCCACCTTACAATTAAAATATCGTTACTAATTTTAAAAACATGTTTATATAAAATATAATTTTAAAAAAATATAAGAATTTAAATAAACATAACACTTTGTATTTATTTTAAAATTATTATTCCTAATATTAATACCTTTATTTTATTATATTAATTGTTTATTTCAATTAATTATTATTGGATTTTGTCGGAAACTGTCACATGCGAATTCCAATCTGCCGTACGTTGTTGAGTGTATCGAAAGAATGTGTGTGTGTGTTTTTTTAAATAATTAAAATTATTAAATAAGAAAATGTCATGAATTTCATTAAAATATGCTAATAAGAAAATTTAAGGATATTTTTTTTAATTAAATACAAAAAAAAAATTATTTTTATTTATATTAATTTATCCTTTTAAATATAATAAGTGTTTTTAATTGAAAAGAATTCAATGATTGATATATTAATAACAAATTAAATTTACCTTTTTTAGTATATCGTTAAATTGTATTAATTTCCATCATAACTTTCAATTTTACAAAATTGACTCAAAATTCAATAATTATTGCAATTTTTTTCAATAATTCAACCTTTAATTTTAATAAATTAAATTTTTTAAGAAAAAAATTAATGTCCGAAAAAAAATAATAATTTTACACCCTTATATATATATATATATAAATTATAACGTTTACCTCAATTTGAGGTGCAAATTGAAGAAACAAACAAATTAAAATAAAGTAAAAAACAAAATAATTAAAACCAACTTAATCATTTTTTTTTATGGTAATTTTCCAAATAATATATTTAAACTTTTTTTTGCAAATTAAAAAAAAATACTTATAACGAGAATATGACTATCAAATAACGGTTAGTTCAAAGTACATTCGAGTAATGAAAATGAATTTAAAATAGGTTTATTAAACAACGGTTGGCTAGTTTGGAGTATAGTCTCGTGACTGACTGTTCGAATAAAGAAAATTAGCTCAAAACAAGTAGGAATCTAAACTGAGTAGGGGATGAACAACGTTAATGTTTTTTTTCTTAAAATAAACAAAATTGTCACAAATTTTGACTTTAATCCGACAATAGTGTTGACAAAAACATGATGGGTATTATAATGTTTTATAATGTAGATTATTAATTAACGTACATTACATTATTATTTTTAGAAATGAGAGTGATGGGTCGTACCTAGAAAAGAAGCATTTTGGCAACATCTCTTTGTTTTCTTGGAAAATGTTAAACAAATCTTTAGATATCGAATCCATACTCTGTTTCATAAATTTTATAAATTTGGTTCTGTCCACCGCTAACATATATTGTCTGCTTTGACTCGTTACATATCATTGTCAGTCTCAAAGTTCACACCCTTTTAAGGAATGTTTCGTTCCCCTCTCCCACCGATGTAGGATCTCACAATCCACCCCCTTGGAGGCCAGGAATGTTTCGTTCCCCTCTCCCACCGATGTAGGATCTCACAATCCACCCCCTTGGAGGCCAGCGTCCTCACTGACATACTATCTATTATCTGGTTCTGATACTATTTGTAACAGCCCAAACCCACCAGCGTCCTCACTGACATACTATCTATTATCTGGTTCTGATACTATTTGTAACAGCCCAAACCCACCACCAGTAGACATTGTCCGCTTTGGCTCGTTACGTATTTCCGTCAACCTCATAATTTTAAAACGTGTTTGCTGGGGGGGGTTTCCACACCGTTATAAGGAATGTTTCGTTCCCTTCTCCCCTAAATTATTAGGGAATAATAACATTTGAGGGTTCTATCGACGTGGCTAAGTTTAGGGCATGACTTTGATACCAATGTTAGACTTATGGGCATGGGGCATGGTATACATGGCTAAGTTTAGGGCATAGCTTTGATACTAATGTTAGACGAACACGACTCTCTACAATAGTATGATATTGTTCCATTTGAACATAAGTTCTAACTGCTTTGCTTTGGGCTTCCGAAGAAGCCTCATTCTAATGGAGAGGAGAGAGTATTCATTGATTATAAACTCATGATCATTCCCTAAATTAGTCAATGTGGGACGTCCAACATACTCCTAGCCGAACAATGGAGTCGAGTCACGGGATGATCCTGTTATTTTGAGCCACATCATCTCTCAAGGATAATTTAATGAGTCACTAGACGTTAAAACACTATTCTCCTTTTTCTCTGTATTCGCCATTGAATGACTTTATCTTTTTGGCCTTGAGAAAAGCTTTTTGCAACCTCTCTCTCTTCTTCATCGAACACCAAATTTCAACTCACCATGGAAAACCCTCCTTCCATCTCCTTCATCTTTCTCCTCTGCAACTTTTGTCTTTCAATGGCGGCTTTGAACGACGAGGGCACTGCCCTTTTCTCCTTCAAACAGTTCATCACAGAAGACCCAGACGGCTCCCTCAGCAACTGGAATTCTTCAGATCAAAACCCTTGTTCTTGGAATGGCGTTACATGCAATGATCTAAGAGTCGTTTCCCTTAGTATTCCCAAGAAGAATCTCAAAGGGATTCTCCCTTCTTCGTTGGGGATTCTTTCTCACCTTCGCCATGTGAATCTAAGGAACAATAAACTCCATGGAACTCTGCCATTGGAGCTTTTCCAAGCTAATGGAATACAGAGCTTGGTGATTTTTGGGAATTCCTTTTCTGGGTTTGTCCCAAATGATGTTGGTAAGCTCAAAAACCTTCAAATCTTGGATTTATCTCACAATTTCTTTAATGGGTCGTTGCCTGTTTCATTGATCCAATGCACAAGACTTAGAATTCTTGATATTAGTCACAATAATCTTACTGATGCTCTGCCTGTTGGACTTGGTTCTAGTTTGAATTTCTTGGAAAAATTGGATGTTTCTCACAATATGTTCAATGGTTCAATCCCTATGGATATTGGTAATCTCTCTAGCTTGCAAGGAACTGTTGATTTCTCATATAATTTGTTCTCTGGTTCAATCCCTGCTAGCTTAGGAAACCTTCCTGAAAAGGTTTATATTGATCTTAGTTATAATGATTTGAGTGGTTCAATACCCCAAAATGGTGCTCTTATGAACAGAGGACCTACTGCTTTCATTGGTAATCCTGGTCTTTGTGGACCTCCATTGAAGAATCCGTGTTCTTCGGAAGCTCCAGGCGCGAGTTCGCCGTCGTCATTCCCCTTTTTCCCAGATAATTCTCCACCTGGGAGGTCTGAGGGTAATGGAGGGTTGAGTAGGAGCACGTTGGTTGCGATAATCGTCGGCGACATTATCGGTATCTGTCTGATTGGGTTGCTGTTTTCGTATTGCTATTCGAGGTTTTGGACTCGTAGGAATGGGAAGAAGGTAGAGCAATCTAAAGATGGTCTTCATAAGGGAGAGAAAGGAAGAAAGGATTGTCTCTGCTTTCGAAAGGGTGAATCCGAGAATGTTTCGGAGCATGTTCAGCAGTTTGATCTCGTAGCTCTTGATTCAAACGTGACGTTTGATCTCGACGAACTTCTTAAGGCGTCGGCGTTCGTTTTGGGGAAAAGTAGTATCGGGATAGTGTATAAAGTCGTGCTCGAAAATGGCCTCACTTTAGCTGTGAGAAGATTGGGTGAAGGAGGTTCACAAAGGTTTAAAGAGTTTCAAACTGAAGTTGAAGCAATTGGGAAGCTAAGGCATCCAAATGTTGTTGGCCTTAGAGCTTATTATTGGTCTGTTGATGAAAAACTGCTTATTTATGATTACATATCAAATGGAAGCCTTGCATTTGCCATTCATGGTACGTTTTCGTAACTTTCTTGCAGCTAGAACTTGATCGTTTATATGTTTTTGATTGTTCGAACGTTATCAGGGAAGCCCGGGACATCGTCGTTTTCACCGTTACCGTGGTCTGTTCGGTTAAGAATCATGGAAGGTATAGCAAAAGGGTTGATTTACTTGCATGAGTTTAGCCCCAAAAAGTATGTCCATGGCAATTTGAAGACGAACAACGTACTTCTCGGACACAATATGGTACCTCATATTTCGAATTTCGGGCTTGCTCGACTTGTTAACATCGCTGGAGGATCTCCGACTCTGCAATCGGGTCACTTGACAGACGAAAAACCCCACGAGAAACAGCTTAAGTCTGCAACTTCTGAAGCTAGTACATTCAGTTCTAATATGAATACTTACTACCAAGCCCCAGAAGCATTAAAGGTCGTGAAGCCATCACAGAAATGGGACGTTTACTCGTTCGGTGTGATATTACTCGAAATGATCACCGGAAGGTTGCCGATAGTTCAAGTTGGAGCGTCGGAGATGGATCTTGTTCAATGGATTCAACTCTGCATTGAGGAAAAGAAGCCGCTTTCGGATGTTATAGATCCGTCTTTGACACCGGACGACGATACAGACGAGGAGATTATCACGGTTTTGAAGATATGTTTAGCTTGTGTTCAAAATAGTCCCGAAAGAAGACCGACGATGAGACATGTTTCTGATGCATTGAGTAGGATGGTTGTGAATCCAAAGTGAACAATGGACCGTTCATACTCGAAAGCTCGAGCTCCCTCGTAAAGGGTTCGAAACAAAACTCTGGCTTTTCGTACGCTCGTGTAAATGAAGATGATTTATGTTCGTTCGAATTTGTTTTTCTTTTACTGTCTTGAAACTTTGTTGAAGCAATGGGTGTGTTCTTCAGTTGAGCTTTAGGGTTGTTAAGAAGGCACTGTTTGAGGTGGGAAATGGCTGACTTTTACATGAGCGTGATTGTAGGGACGAGCGCCTGCAAATTCTGCAGCCACTTTTGACTCATGCCCTCCAAGAAGATGCTCTAATGGCCCATTCTTAGGACATTTTTGCCAATCATTTCATTTCATTCAAACTTATTTTGAACGAAAAAATGTTATATTATAATCGACATAGACGAGATTCGAAGCTATAATCATAAAGGATATTGTCCGCTTTGGCCCGTTACGTATCGTTGTTAGTCTCATGGTTTTAAAACGCGTCTACTAGGGAGATGTTTCCATATACTTATGAGGAATGTTTCGTTCCCCTCTTCAATTGATGTGGTATCTCACAATCATCCCTCCTTAGGGACACAACGTCCTCGCTGATACACCCCCTGGTGTCTAGCTCTAATACCATTTGAAACAGCTCAAGCCATTATTAATAGACATTGTTCGCTTTGGCTCGTTATGTATCGTTGTCAGCCTTACGATTTTAAAACACGTCTACTATGGAGAGGTTTTCACACCCTTATAAGACTGATGTGGGATCTCACAATCCACCCTCATTGGAAGCCCAGCGTCCTTGCTGGCACACCGCCTATTGTCTAGCTCTGATACTATTTGTAATAGCCCAAGCCCACCGCTAATAGATATTGTCGCTTTGGTCCGTGACGTACCACTGTTAGCCTCAGGATTTTAAAACGCGTCTACTAGGGAGAAGTTTCCACACTCTTATGAGTAATGTTTCGTTCTCCTCTCATGTGAGATCTCACAATCCACCCCTTTGGGGACCAACGTCCTCGCTAGCATACCGCTTGGTGTCTGGCTCTGCTACTATTTGTAACAGCTCAAGCCCACCGCTAACCGATATTGTTCACTTTGGTCCGTTACGTATCGTCATCAGATTCATGGTTTTAAAACGCATCTACTAGAGAAAATTTTCAACACCCTTGTAAGGAATATTTCGTTTCCCTCTCCAACTGATGTGAGATCTCACAATACACCCTCCTTGGAGGCCCAATATCCTCGTTAGCATACCGCCCAGTGTTTGACTCTAATACCATTTGTAACAGCCCAAGCTCATCAGTAATAGATATTATCCGTTTTGGCTCGTTACATATCGTTATCAATCTCATTATTTTAAGACGCGTACCCTTATAAAGTATGTTTCGTTAACCTCTCCAACCTGTAGGATCTCACAAAAACACGAGCTTTAGTTGGTTCTTTGTTGTATGTATGATAAATATCTTATACGACACCGTGTAGATGTATACTTTTATACTAGCTCGAATATACGATATAAAACTATTTATTGGAAGATGTTGCTTGAAAGGGTGCTTAGAATTAGGTCATTTGCCCATGAGAAAAGAAGCCTCCATTGTAGCACAAGATAAAATTCCATTGAGGTTCAATTTCCATGGAAATTTAACCTAATTTTGATGAAGGACAACAAAAGCCTCGTCTTTCCGAGCAATTCTTAGCCTCGTCACGCCTTCTACGAATTGCCTGTCCAAAGTAAACCAAACGAGAGAAGAGTTGATCGTTACTAATAACGGGACGAGTCAACTAACAAATATATGATTGATAATGACACGAGAGGAACTTACTTCCATGGAACGTCACCGACACTCCTCCAATTCTCATCTCCATCTTTGTAGAACAAAGAGAATTCAGATTCTGTCTCGAATAGCTTCAATCCAAATTCACATTGTCGACCTGATAGAACAACATAAAACATACACGTTAGAAGTTTGTCTAATTTCTCGAGATGATGGACGATTACCGTAAATTTTGAGACATATCCGTACATACCAAACATGTCTTCGAGCTGAAGGGCAAGACTAGAATAGTAGCCATGTTGAAAGATGCAAACTTTCCTGCCAACAATGACACCATCCATATTCACTTTCACATAACCCCGCCGCCGTTTGCTCTGCACCACCTCCGCCTCTTCCTCACACTCTTCTCCCTTCTTGTAGAGATCCGACAGCTGAGCCGCCGCCGACCAATTCATCGCTTCAAAACAACCTTGAATCAGCAACAAACCCAACAAAAAACAAAACAAAACAAAGCATCTCACAATGTGGTCGTGGTCGGGGATGATGCTGAGGCTGCAAAGCTCTGAGGCTGAGCCCCAAGTCTATATCTTGATGAGCATAAGGGTCCATGGAGGAGAGGGCCTGAGAGAGTTTAAAGGAAAGGGTTAAGGAGGGGTTTGTATATATATGTGTGTGTGTGGAGTGTGGGGGACAAGAATGGGGTCTTCCCATTACTACTCATTCAAGCCTTGTTTATCTTGTTGTGTCATTGTGTGTGTGTGTGTTCCATGCAAGTTATGGTAAGCCAAACAAGGGCTATGGCTTGGCCCCTTTGATGCTAAGCTCGCTATCATGCTCACTCACCGGCTCATCCACGTCTCCTGAGTTGACTAAATGATTTTGGTGACCAATCATACACTCTCATATTGACACAACATGAAAGAGTTAAGATCTATCTAAGATGAAAGCATGTGAAAGAGATTTGGAACGGGCATGCAGCTATAGACAACATGTCCTGGACAAACATGACTGGGACATCCGACATGCAGCCATATGCAATATACCTTGGACAAGCATGACTGTGACAATCAACATTCTCGTTGGCACACCGCCTAGTGACTAATTCTAATACCATTTGTAAAAGTTGAAAATATTGTCCACTTTGGTCTGTTATGTATTGCTGTGAGTCTCACGGTTTTAAAACGTGTCTACTAGAGAGATGTTTCCACACTGTTATAAGAAATGATTCATTCCTCTCTTCAACCGATGTGAAATCTCACAATCCACCCCTTGAGGGCCAGCATCCTCGCTAACACTACGTCCCGTGACCGGCTCTAATACCATGATACCATGTGTAACAACACAAGCCCACTACTAGCCGATATTGTCAGTTTTGACCTATTACATATCATCGTCAGCCTCACAGTTTTAAAACACGTCTACTAAAAAGAGATTTCTACACTATTATAAGAAATGCTTTGTTTCTCTCTCCAACCGATGAGGGATCTCACACATAATGATTGAGACAGTGGAGCATTGACGATTATTAAGCTTAACATCATGCAAGCTAATGTGTTCTATCGAGCAAGACCTACCTATAACTTTCTTTTTTGTTTCGCCGAAAAAGTATCGTATTAATGGAGATATTGTTCGACTCTTCTCGTGATCGAGACATTTGTCTACCTGTAACACGTTTCTTCACAATTTTGAACCCCTTTTGTTATCAAAAACAAATGTAAGAGTAAGTGAAAAAGAAGGAAGAAGAGAGAGAGGCAAGCATTTTTCTCTTTATCTCTTTTCATTAATAATGTTGTCGAGGAAGTAAAAGTAGTGGTAGCTTTTAAAGAACATAGTTGTCCCTTGTCAGTCAAATTAAATTTACCATTCAAACACTTTTCTGACAAAACAAACCCATTCATGTTTATTACAACAATGGATCAGACACCCAAAGCTTCTGTCACCACTCTGCCCTTTAGATTCTCTCATAAATCACAGACCATAGTTGTGACAGCCATGACATTGTCCCTAACTTGCTGATGCCCTGTCCAAGACATGTTTTTTAGGAAGGATCATACAAAGGTTTGAAACCCAAGTAGAGACCTGAAGAGTGAAGCTCGTGTTAGGACGGTTGTTGGTTCGATTAGGTGCGTGCCCGTCGGATTTGAATGTCTTTTCACCGATAAGAAAAGACTGATTATGGTGCGTAACTATGTCTTTGACTGTGGAGATGGTGCAAAGTCGGTGTCGAGAAGTGAGTACTTGGAGAAATTATTAGTGGGTAAGAATGTGTTGATGATATTTGTAAGATTTCACATCGGTTCGAGAGGGGAACGAAACATTCTTTATAAGGGTGTGGAAACCTCTACACGTTTTAAAACAGTGAGGGTGGGTGATATGTAACGTGCCAAAGTGGACAATATCTGCTAGCGATGGGCTTGGACTATTACGAATGGTATCAGAGACAGACACCTGACGGTATGCCAATGAATAAGTTGGCTCCCAAGAATGGTGGATGGTGAAATCTCTAGGAGACTAAACATTCTTGAAACCTCTCACTAACATTGCTCTACCCAAAATATAGGCCAAAAAGAGCATAAACGAGGCCCATTTGGCCCATAACATAACGGGCCCACCGTTGGCTTGGTACAGCCCATATGAAAATTGCTCTAACCCAAAGCATAGGCCCAAAAGAGAATAAGCGAGGCCCATTTGGCCCATAATTAACATAACGGCCCAGCGTCGGTTTGGTATTAAAGCCCATAAGAAAATTGCTCTACCAAAACATAGGTCCAAAAAAGCCTAAGCGAGGCCCATTTGGCCCATAATTAACATAACGGGCCCAGCGTCGGCTTGGTATTAAGCCCATAAGAAAATTGCTCTACGCAAAACATAGGCCCAAAAAAGCCTACGAGAGGCCCATTTGGCCCATAATTAACATAATGGGCCCAGCGTTGGCTTAGTATTAAGCCCATAAGTAAACCCGCTCTTCACACTGTACCGCCGAGCTTCGTCCCGCCGCGGTCCCTGGTTGTTGCCTGAGAAAGGAAAGCTTTGAAACGCCCTGCTCTTCGGCCGCCATCTCGTCTTTCCCTTCCAGACTCAAGCTTTCTCGCGGAAAACATGGCTTCCGGCGGCGGTGAGGTTGAAGTCAAGGACGTGTTTATAGGAGCAGGCTGTAACAGAATAGTGAACAACGTTTCTTGGGGAGCCTGTGATTTGGTGGCTTTTGGCGCTCAAAACGCCGTCGCTATTTTCTGTCCCAAGGTGTATATCTTATTACTAGCCACTTCCTCTTTCAATTTTTCATAACTGGAAAAATTCTGAACTGTGCTTTCATTTTTGTTCTTAATTTTCGAAATTCACAGTCTGCACAAATATTGACGACTCTTCCCGGTCACAACGCCTCTGTAAACTGCACTCATTGGCTTCCAAGTAGCAAGTTTGCGTTCAGAGGTGAGTTGAAGTTTTTCCCATTGTCATCATGTTGAATCAATGTGTGTAAACGTTTAATTATCTCCCCAGGGATCATATATATCTTTTAGCTTGCTTGCGAAACAAGACTAGCGTGTGAATCTGTGTTTGTTTCCCCCGTTTTTGAATTGTAATGAGCGTATCTTCTTGTCTTCAGCAAAGCATTTGAACTGTCATTATCTGCTTTCTGGTGATTCTGATGGTGCCATTCATTTATGGGAATTTACGCTTCTGAACCAGAAGGTAATACCTTTTCTAAAGCTTCACTGAGTTCATTAATACTCATTTAAGTTCTAGGATGTATTGTTGAGTTTGTAATTTGACTTGCCGCGTGATTTCGTCATCAGTTGGATTTATTGGAGTAAGTATATGGAAGTGAAACGCTTATGCAATGTGGAAGTGTTCATAGGTGGATCGTTTTGATGTAATTGTATATATCTCTAATGTTCTAATGTAACTTGTGTATGTATAGTGGAGAAATGTTTTACAACTACCAAAATCACACAAGAAAGGCGTCACATGTATTACTGCACATATAATTTCTGAAACCGCAGCAATTGTTGCGTCTTCTTCTTCAGATGGTTCAGTTTGTGTCTGGGAGGTTTCTTTTCCGTCTACCAATGAAGGTAGGAAAGTAAGTTTTATACAGTAATGTCTGTTTCTGTTACTGCTGGCTGTTATAGCTAACTAAAGATATTCCCCAGTAAATCAAACTGGCCTATGAGATTGTTTAAACTGGCCTATGGGATCCTTCTTTCGTTTGAATTTTTACTTGATTTACGCAATGGATATATATCATCTGAATATAAGTTTTCACATTGACGTGAAACATTGAAACCTTTCTAAAAGATATGTTCTCTGTCCAACCTTTTTAGGTGATTGTACATTGCTGTTGCTTGACACACTCTTGGTTGGTTCAAAATCTATGGTGGCACTTTCATTAGCAGAGTTGCCTGGAAATGCCAGTCATATGGTATTGGCAATGGGAGGTTTGGATAATAAGATTCATCTATATTGTGGGAAGAGAACTGGAGAGGTACCTAGTTAGTACAGTACGAATTTTGATTCTATTTTCTTGTCACGAGCTATAAGCCATTTTGAGAAGCTTTTCTTTTTCTCCTTCAATGTATTTGTATGCAGTTCGTCAAGGCATGTGAGCTAAAAGGACACACGGATTGGATTAGAAGTCTGGACTTCTCTTTGCCCATGTGCAAAACTGGAGAAGAAAATAGCATTATGCTTGTAAGTTCATCTCAGGACAGAGGCATACGCATATGGAAGATGGCTCTTCATGGTTCTTTGGCCAACATGAATGGAGGATGCAAAAAAGAGGAAATAAGTTTAACATCTTATATACAAGGTCCTATATTTGCTTCTGGACCATCAACTTACCAGGTATCATTAGAATCTCTTTTGATTGGACATGAGGATTGGGTATATTCGGTCCAATGGCAGCCTCCTTCAGCAGCAGAAACAGAAGGGGTTCCCTGCTATCAATCTGAAAGCATCTTATCTGCATCTATGGACAAGACAATGATGATTTGGAAACCTGAAAAGACTTCTGGGATCTGGATGAATGTGGTTACTGTTGGAGAGTTAAGTCATTCTGCTTTAGGGTTTTATGGTGGGCATTGGAGCCCTAACGGAGATTCAATTTTAGCACATGGTTATGGTGGGTCTTTTCATCTCTGGAGGGATGTTGGTATCAGTTCAGGTAACTGGAAACCTCAAAAGGTTCCCTCAGGACACTTTGCAGCTGTAATGGATATTTCATGGGCCAGATCTGGTGATTATTTTGTTTCAGTCAGTCATGACCAGGTGAGGTGCAACTAATTTATCTAATCTGCCTTGTCATAATTCATAGCGTCCTTGATCCTGAATGTGAAAATTTTACCAATCTGCTTTGTATACATGTGATGTGTCATATGAAATTGTAGCTTATCAACCTGTTTTTTTCATCTCGCTAGCTGAGAAATGATTGAGATTTTCTGGCTCTCACCAAAAAGTAAAATAGGGTAAATGCACTTATTTTATACATGGTTGAAACTTGTAAATTTTGTTTTTGTGTGCGAAATTGCGTCTGAATATCTAAGATTGGGAAAATTAGCGAAAAAGAGAATTTTAAAGTAGGGAGAGTTCTGAAAAGGGTATGAGCCCATGAGAACGAGGGGGAAAAGCTTAGCCTTTGGTGTGAACAATTGATGTATGGGACTCGTGATAAATAGCTGGTTAGGGAAAAATCTTGGTTCCGGGGGAATATTTAGTAGTTAGATTATGAGTGCAACCATACTTTTTGGCTACTCTATAGTTGGCTGGATAGGAGAGGCAAGGAGCTCCTCCCTTAGCTATGTACGTCGTATGAATATATTAATGAATCCTCTTAGAATGAAATAATTTTTAATGGACTTACCATTTTAGATCTGTTACTTAATGTCAAGTATATTGATGCCAATGTTTGCAGACAACTCGGATTTTTTCTCCCTGGAAAAATGTAAATTCTCTTGAAGGAGGTTCTTGGCATGAAATAGCTCGACCTCAAGTCCATGGGCATGATATTAATTGTGTCACCTTAATTCAAGGAAAGGGGAACCATCGCTTTGTCAGTGGAGCAGAAGAGAAAGTTGCTAGAGTCTTTGAAGCCCCATTATCTTTTCTAAAGACGTTGAGTCATGCCACACAGCAGAATTTTGTGGCCACGGAAGATCATCTTGTGGATGTTCAGATTTTGGGCGCTAATATGTCGGCTCTTGGGCTCTCACAGAAGCCTATTTATGTTCACTGTGAGTCTTTCTTCAATCACCCCCCCCCCCCCCCCCCCCCC
>NC_036646.1:1924188-1985781 GCF_002806865.2 Cucurbita pepo subsp. pepo
CCCCCCCCACGCTAGATTGTGTTCATTCTGGATAATTATGATGTACAAGTATTTTTCAATATCTTCGAATCTACATAATGTACAAGCTGCAAGAATTTTTAGCCTAATACCATTTACCATTAGAGTAAGAAATTTAAGCTTGAGGCCTTTTACCTTCAATGCTTCATTTGTTCACAGAGATCATTCGGAATGTAGAACCATTGCTTGATGGTGAAATTTTCTATTATATTATCCTACAAAATTAACTATGGGGAAACTATGGGGCAAGGGTGGATGCACTTGAGTACAATTGAAATGTTCTAATCAGTCAGTCATCTTTGTGCAGCTGCTAATAAGACTCCGGACAGGAGTGGAAATGAAGGTCTTGACACCCTTGAAACCATTCCCGATGCAGTTCCTGTTGTTCTGACTGAACCTCCCATTGAAGATCAACTAGCATGGCATACACTTTGGCCAGAGTCGCACAAACTTTATGGTCATGGAAATGAGCTATTTTCTCTTTGTTGTGATCACAAGGGGAAGCTTGTTGCTTCATCCTGTAAGGTATAATCTATCTGTTCGTTTATTTTTTTATTTATAGAAAATATCTATTCATTTCTATTTAAATGTTACCCGAAAAATGATGTCTTTCGTTTCTAATCTTGCATGAACAAAAGACAATAGTTTTATAGATGTTGTATCTGGTCATATTGTTGCTTTGTCTATTTATTTTTCTTTTATTTGAAAGGGTGAATGTTTTATTACTAAACGCATATGAAGTTCTTACAATTTAAATCGATTCACTATTTGACTAAGAATTTGTTAGCATGATTAAAAGTTTAATGTTCAATACAGCTAGAGGAAACTTAGTGCAAGAAGAGCGGTGATTTGGGGTTCTTAATTGTGATTATGATATTGAAGAGAGAAATTGTGGAGCCTATAATATTCACATTCCAAGGACACACTGCTTTGGAAGAAATTGATTTGCTGCTTTGATAATCATAAGAGTTACGTGTAGTTTATACTAACTTGAAACTTTATAAAATGAACAGGCACAAACTGCATCAGTAGCAGAAATATGGCTTTGGGAAGTTGGTTCGTGGAAGGCAGTTGGTCGTCTGCAATCGCACAGCTTAACAATAACACAAATGGAGTTTTCCCGTGATGACAGCATGCTGTTGGCAGTCTCAAGGGATCGCCAGTTTTCTGTTTTTAAAATCCAGAGAACAGGTACCTCTGACCTACTTACAACGTGTAAAGATTTATACTCTTTTGGTTAACGCTGCAAATCTCTAATCTCCAGCAAGACTGTCGTGAAGCAAATAACAGTTTCTTTCGGTCTGAGATAATTGCATAGACATTTTGACTATGGGAGATGAGTAAGCTAGCCCTTTATGGTTTAATGCTCTGAAATGATTTGATTCGTCTCTCTCTGTAACGGCCCAAGCCCACCGCTAGTAGATATTGCCCTGTTTGGACTTTCCCTTCAAGGGTTTTTTTAAATCACCTTTGCTAGGGGGAGGTTTCCACATTTTTAGAAAGAAGGCTTCGTTCTCCTCCCCAACCGATGTGGGATCTCAGAATCCACCCCCTTCAGAGCCCAGCGTTCTCACTGGCACTCGTAACCTTCTTCAATCTATGTGGGATTTCCCAATCCACCCTCTTTTGGGGCCCAGCGTCCTTGTTGGCATACCGCCTTGTGTCTACCCCCTTCAAGGCTCAGTCTCTCGCTGGCACATCGCCCGGTCTCTAGTTTTGATATCATCTGTAATGGCCCAACCCCACCACTAGCAGATATTGTCCTCTTTGGGCTTTCCCTCAAGGTTTTGAAAACGCATCTCCGGAGGTTTCCACTGTTCTCCTCCCCAACCGATGTGAGATCTCAAACTCTGTCTAGGAAACTAATAGTATTTTAGATAAGGATAGGAATACGAGGATGAAAATCCCTATTAGCCAAAGGGATTTACTATCACTTGGTGTGAATAAGTGCATATTTTAGTTACCAAAATAATTGGGCTGCAGGCACATCTGACCAAACCAGGAAAACACATCCAAGGGATAGAGCATCTGAAAATCCTTCAGCTCTTCTCCAACCTACGGCTTCCTAAATAGGGTAAAAATGGCACCAATCCGAGTGCGATGGCTCCTCCCTTCATAAAGATGGCATCATAAAATTTACCACACCCTTCCAACTTCCACCTTTTAGAACCCAATCTATAGTTCATAGAAACTCCTTCCATCTTATTTCTCTCAAACAATTTTTGTTTCTTTAATATAATTATATGGTGAATCCGTTCAGGCTCTGATGAAATCCACCATGAGCTTATATCAAGGCAGGAGGCACACAGAAGAATCATATGGTCATGTTCTTGGAATCCATTTGGTCATGAGTTCGCAACAGGCTCTAGGGATAAGACTGTGAAGTTATGGACTGTGACACCTGATTCTTCAGTGAAGCAACTAGCAACTTTGTCACAGTTCAAATCTAGCGTCACCGCCTTATCATGGGTCGGTCTTGATCCTGAGAGCAATGGACTCCTTGCAGTTGGAATGGAAAATGGCCTCCTTGAGCTGTGGAGTTTATCTATCAAAAGAACCGAAGGAGTTAGCTCAAATGTGGTTGCTTCAGTCGTAAAACGTCTCGATCCATTTGTGTGCCACGTTTCCTCGGTCAACTGTTTGTCATGGAGGGAACCAGAGGAGGAGATGGAAGAGTGCAGGAAGCTGCAGCTTGCTTCCTGTGGGGCTGACCACTGTGTTAGAGTGTTTGAGGTAAAAGTTTCTGTATGAAAATGGATGTATTTTTGTATAATAGGATGAAATATTGCTCATTTCATAAGTTAAAATATACTCTTTTTTTTACGGTTGTATTTTTGGCTATTGATCCATATATTTACTTCCATTTCTGATTTTTTATTTATTTATTTATTTATTTTTTTTGGAGGAAATAATTATCATTCAATAACTTCACTTCTAACAAGTTTAGTTGTCATGCTCCATGATATGTCATTTCCGTTGCTTGAAATAAAAAGGGTTTTGAAAATATGTGTATCGAAATGTATTCACGAGCAACCTCTATATCGCTACTCGAGTTAAATATGCATGCATACATACACAACAAAATTGTATAGTAAATCAAGGGACTTGAAATTATTCAAATTTGAATCAATTCCTTAAAATCGTTCGTCTAACTTGGGTTAGGGGTGAAAGACTAATCGAACCGTCTAGTAGCTGGTTCCCTCCGAAGTTTTCCTCAGGATAGCTTGAGACTGCGAGCGAGCTTTATCAGGTAAAGCCAATGATTAGAGGCATCGTGGATGCAACGCCTTCGACCTATTCTCGAACTTTAAATAGGTAGGATGACATGGCTGCTTTGTTGAGCCATGTCACAGGATCGAGAGGTCCATGTGTGTCATTTTTTGTAAGCAAAATTGGCGATGCGAGATGAATCGAAAGCCAGGTTACGGCGCCTAACTACGCGTTAACCTAGTTCCCACAAAGGGTGTTGGTTGATTAAGACAGCAAGATGGTGGTCATGGAAGTCGAAATCTGCTGAGGAGTGTAACAACTCACCTGCTGAATCAAAAGCCCCGAAAATGGATGATACTAAAGCATCCGAACTATACTCGGTCGTCAAGGCAAGTGCTAGGCCCTGGGCGGAGCGGCCATTGGTGCAGATCTCGATGGTCGTAGCAAATATTCAAATGAGAACTTTGAAGGCCGATGAGGGGAAAGGTTCCATGTGAACGACACTTGCATGTGGGTTAGTCGATCCTAAGAGACGGGGGAAGCCCATCTGATAGCGCAATAATGTGAGCTTTGAAAGAGAATTGAATTAAAATTCTTAAACCGGGATGTGGCGACTGACCACAACGTTAGGGAGTCCAGAGACGTCGGCAGGAGCCTCGGAAAGAGTTATCTTTTCTATTTAACAGTCTGCCCACCCTAAAAACAGCTCAGCTGGAGGTAGGGTCCAACGGTTAGAAGAGTACTGCATGTTGCGTGATGTCCGGTGTGCTCCTGACGACCCTTAACAATCTGGAGGATCGAGTGCGTACCACGCCCGGTCATACTCATAATCGCATCAAGTCTCCAAGGAGAACAACCTCTAGTCGATGGAATAATGTAGGCAAGGAAAGTCGGAAAAATAGATCCATAACCTCAAGAAAATGATTGGCTCTGAGGGCTGGGCACGAGGGTCCCAGTCCCAAAATCGCCAGCTGTTGGTAGATTGCTCGAGCTGCTCCCGCAATGAGAGCGGGTCACTGTGTGCTAGCCGGGGGAGGGACTAGGAACAGCTCCTTCAGGGGCCTTCCCCAGGCATCGAACAATCAACTCAGAACTGGTACAGACAAAGAGAAAGCCCAAATAGGACAATATCTGCTAGTTATGGGCTTGAGCCATTACAAATGATATCAGAGCCAGACATCGAGCGATGTGCCAGCAAGAACACGGCCCCCAAAAAGGGTGGATTGTGAGATCTCACATCAGTTAGAGAGGGAAACGAAGCATTCCTTATAAGGTGTGGGAACTTCTCCCTAGCAAACACATTTTAAAAACGTTGAGATGAACCCCGAAAGTAAAAACCCAAAGAAGACAATATCTGCCAGTGATGAGCTTGGATCGTTACAACATAACTACAATAAAGATGAGTACTTAAAATCAATCGAAATTAAAAATTCAAAACGCAACCAAATTGAGTCAAGCATGATGCACAAAATAATTCACAACTTTGTAAGCCTCTAAGAATCAAGGATTAAAATATTCATTTCAATATCGGTAACAAAATTTCAATTTTATTGATATATTGATAAAATATCATTTTCAACATATATTTTCATAAATCAAAAAATTTATAAAAATCACTTAAATTAATAATTACATTTACCGATAAGAGTGTGATTCAAACCTCAAATTCCTTAGTCGAGAGAGCATATCTTAATGAATCCAGTTATGCTTCAGCGAACCTTCAAACTAAGTTATAAATAATTCTTTCATGTTTTATGAGAATTTAGAAAAGACATCATAAATATCATTTAATCTTCGACAGATATGTCGATATACCGAACGATATTTTCATCCTAACCAAACACTTCGTTCGCACCCTATTTCTAAACCTTGGCAACTATAATTAAGTGGCTACAGTCCGGACGAATGATCTAAGCATACGTTTGATTAATTCAAGTTCGACCTTTATATCAATGAATAGCCGTAATGAAATGCAAATGCAAGAGTCTTTACCAGCCGCCAAAGGAGCATTTTCCAACAAGGTTGGCTTGGTCCTCCAAGAATTGATAGACAAACCAATGACGATCGGTGCTTTAAATGAGTCTAATATTGAGGCAAAGTCATGTCTGCGCACACATTAATTAATTCCCCTTTGAATAATATGCTTTTCCTGCGTGGATCCTGCATTGCAAACATTGAATATTAGATCATCAGAGATAAGGACTGAAAGGGAAGGGACCCGGGCTACATTTCAAAAGTCAGATTTATATCACCATTCATCATTGGTGGCTTTGAGTTCAAATTTTCATCATATGCATCAACTTGTTATGTGGTTCATCTGAGTTGAAATTCGATTAGGCCCTTGATCGAGTTTGAGCATCGTTTCACCGATTAGCTGAAATCCGAGTCATAAATCCTGCAAACTGTCTCCATCTGCAAAAACAAAAAACAAACCTCGTACGTAATGTAAGAAAAGTTTCACCAAAAACTAAACCTGACATTTGTATATATTATATGACAATCCGGAAAGGAATCCAAGCACTGAAACAGCAGATAATCACATGAAATTTATAGTATGCAACAACAGATAGCACATGAATGATTAGGATTTCAAGATGAGAATAGTTTTAAAGATGTAGTTGATGCCTGTCAAATTCTCACCTGAGTACCTGATAATCTCAGTAAAAGCAAAGGGCTTCAGTCCAAGAATAATTTCAAACAAGATCTTGACCAAAAAATCAAGTTTCATTGGATTCTGATGTCATTTTAATGAAAACAAAAAAGAACAAAGAGCAATAGCTATGAGATGTATTGAGTAAGAATATGTGCATTAATTGGATACCATACTTTACAGCTTGCGAGTGCCAACAGGTGCCTGACACAGTGTCTGAAGAAGGAAAGAACTGGTTTGGGAAGGAAGTTGAACAGCTTTCGGAGAACATAAAAAGCAGCTTCCCACCAACTTTACCACAAAAGCATGGAAAATATCGATGGGAACAAGCCGGTGGTAAACACCCTTCTAAACAGGATTATACATCAGCCTAATGAACATGAACCAAAGCCGATACGAAGGATTCATGCAACTCAGCTGGACGCATACCTCTCTAAAAAGAAAATGTAACCGTCTAAGCTCACCACTAACGGATATTGTCCTCTTTGAGCTTACCCTTCTTCTCTTCAAGAGGGATCTCACAGAAAACCTACAATTTTAACTTGTTCCACCCTCAGTAAAGCAGATGCAAAATTATCGGCAACAATGAATCTATGAACACAAACAGAGTATAATAAAAGTTTTCAGTCAGAAGAAATGTCGAGGTGAAGGGATTATCTGCCAGGAAAGGATCATCTTTTGTTGAAGCTAACTGGTGGATGCTATGAGCAATTGAGTGGCAGAAAGAGCCTTTACACAGCGAAATACTTGTACAGCAATTAGAAATTAAACAAAACAACCATATATGATATCAGCAGAAATTGTAAAGGCAAGGAAAACAGGAGATTGATGCAAAAACTTGCTAATTCTATAACACATATTGACTGCACAAACACACGATGTTTAAGTTCAGAACTTTTACAGTATAACTATAATCTCCAGACCACTTTTTCATTCTCTATGACAATAAACAAATAATATGGCACACGAAACAAAAGACAACAACAATTACTTATTAACTCTACCTCAGATACATGCACAAACCAATAGATACCAATCACAAGACAGACAATAAAATATAAATTTGTAAACAAAACCAAATACTTTATTCCAAAATTGTTTCTTCTTTCTGAGCAGACTATAATGGTTGAGAAGTTCTCATCTGCTGCTTCATGTTGTCAGTGGGAAGCTGAGCAGAATTTTCAGGCAGCATTACAGCAGGTGCGGGCATTGCTTGGTACTGAGAAGGTGGTGCTAGAGGCTGAGTATAATATATCTGGGAATGAGCAGGCTCTGGAAATTCGTAGGCATAGTTTGCAGGAGCGGATGTAGGTGTGACCGATTGGGATGGATGCTGAATATGAGAGTAACCCTGGTTGTAGCCAACGTATTGTTGTTGATGCTGACTTGTGGGAACCTGAACTAAAGATTGAGCAGGTGTAGTTGTCTGTTTGTACGCATTGGCAACCACTTCGGTTTTCGCAATAGGAGCATTCCTCATGGGGTTGAAAGCTGCACTTGTAACCAGAGTTGGATTGGTAGGGGTTTGGGGCTGGCCAGGAGGAATAGCTGCAACAGCCTCGCTCATGGTAGATTGCTGTACAGGCAAATTGCCATAAGCTTGGGCCTGTCTAGCAGGCAGGTAGTAGACTGGATATTGGTGCTCCATCCGATGGGGAAGATGGGGGTGCTGAGGAGAATATACAGGGAAAAATGCTGGCATGGGCATTGCGCCAGATGGGTGCTGCTGGATGTAGTGAGCGCCCGCATGTATGAATTGCTGTGGTTGAGGTGGGTGTTGTTGCTGTTGCTGAAGTTGTTGCTGAAGTTGATGCTGATCATAATGAGATTGTAACACATACCCTGCTTCTTGGACCTGTTGTGGAATATGAACCCGAGTGTTCTGTTCAGAAATATTGGCTTTTGGATCTGCGGGACTACCAGGAATCCTAACGGCAGAAGAAGGGATTTGATGAACTTGTTCTTGATACATCACAGGTATTGAGCGAGACATCGGATTGTTTATACTACTATCACTGAAGAACCAAAACGTGACAGAAAATGCACCAAATCAGACTAACAACCAATTACTCCTCCAGAATTAGTAATACCAAAATGATAACAAAAGTAAAGCAGAATTAGTAATACCAAAATGATCATGAAAATCATTCAATTGGTACCTTGACATCGAGTCCGGGGAAGGTATATCAACAAGTCCACTTGATTTCTGCTGCAATTGGGGGATAAGGGATTGTGGTTGAGGTGGCAGTGGTTTCCGGTAACCAACCGGCACCCCGTGGTCCGATCTCTCGTCATCGGAGATCGCCCGATTCGAATATTCTCCTACACCAACTCCAACAGCTGCGCTCACAGGAATTGCGGAGCCTGCCGCCGTAGCCACAATAGTTGTAGGCAAAGGAGGCGGCGAAGAGTGTATTGCGAAAGCTTCCTCTTGCTGCTTTTGCCCAACACCACCAACACTCATCTGCGAAAATTGCTCCTCAATTCCCACCTTCTGATCTTGGACTCGGACTGCACCAACACCACCGCCACCGCTATTGCCGGTATCCTCCAAATGAACTCGAATCGGCGGCAAATTCGCCAAAGAAGGCGAAGAAGAGGTGGAACCAAAAGACGAAGTTGTCTCGATCATCGGCGAATCAGGGACAGAATGAACATCCTGTTTTCCACCCTTGCCATTTCCAAACGAACCAGGCTGAGAACCCTCCGCCTCCCTTGTACCTGAATCGAGGTTGTTAACACCAACATCATCATCAAGCCCTAACAAGCAATTGACCGATGCAGTATCCGAAAAACCTCGATTAAGCAAACCGGCACCATTCAAAGCATTCAAAAACCAGTCATCAGAGCTAGTAGAGCTCTCAAGAATTGGGCCAATTGACTGAGAAACATCCGGCTGAATCGGGAACAAAAACAACCTAAGTCGCGAGGGTTTTGCGGCAGAATTAGAAGAATTACTCGCCGTCCGATCATACTCATCAATCATATTCTCCAAATCCTCATCAGTGGTAACAGAAATCAGAGAATCCAAATCCTCATTCGGAAGCTGATATTTCAAGGTAAACGGCCTACCATTGAGAAGCGTCTTCGACAAACGAGCAGTCAGGTCAGATAAAGAGGTATGACGGTCGACAACCACGATCCGTGTCTCACCAGAAACATAGCACAGAGTCTTATCATGAGGACGAGGAACTATATGGCCGCCATAGCTGCACATAAAGCGAAGCCGACTAGCGAGTGCGGCGGGGGCAAGAGGCTCATCCCACGTATCAGCGTTGCGAGACCTCGGAGAGGAGTCCACCGACTCCGGATAGTTCAGATGAGGCGCTACCGCCGACGGAAGCGGCTGAGTTGGCGGCGGAGGCAGCGGTTCCGTCATGGCGAGCGGCGGAGTAGGAATTCTGGAGCACAATGCTAAGAAGAGAGAATGGGAAACCCAAGCTTTTGGTCTTCCTTAAAGAACACGGAGGACAGTAATTAAAAATAATAATAAATAAATAAAATAATCATTTAACGCATTTTCCTGAAAATCCGATTGTGGTACAATTAAAATATCGAACAAATTAGGGAAAAAAAGGTAAATAAAGCTAAAATCAAGGGCTGGTTTGGGAGTTACAGTTCTAATATTTTCCGCAATTATTTGGGCATTTAGTGCAATTCCTTATAAATGTAGGGACCAATTATGCAAATATTTGGGCGAAGTTTCTTCTTTTTTTTTTACTGTGGTAAAAATAACTAAAATAAACCGGGTCGGGTCGGGTCGGGTCGAAGTGGGATGACAGCTAAGCACACTGATTGGTTCCAGTTGGGGTTGCATGGGAAGGTGTGTGGGCTGTAGCTGTTTGCTGAATCATCATTTTTTTATTTCTTTTCTGAATTTTTGCTTTTATTTTCCTTTTTAAATATATTATTTCTTTATTTCTCTTTATATTTTTTTCCACAATAAATTCCACGTGGAAATAGTTGATTGGGATAAATGTATTTTCTTCCCTTAATTTCTTTTTATTTCTCGAAAATACCTTAAAATTTTAGGTCCATAATTTCTCTTTGATTACGCTCTAATTCTTTAAGACACTACAGATTGATGCTACATCCATTACTTCGATGCCTAAGAACAACGGTTTATAAGGGTTTACGAATTTCAGGATAATGTTAGGAATTAGCTCGTGATTCTCGAGTAGAGGAGAGGTACATGAATGAAACGAGACTGCATTCAATTGAGAGAGATCTCGACAACTACCTATTTACCAACTATGTGTCTCTTATTTTCTAGTGGCTCAATCATAAAAACTTCAAAATTAAGCGTAATTTTATGTTAAATAATTTCGTATAAATTTTTTATATATAAAATTTAAATTAATTAAAATAATAATTTAGCTATAATTCAATTAATTAATATATTTTATTTATAAGGTATTTCGTTATGAATTTTAATTATATAACTGCCTTGTCGGAAATTCCAATAAAATAAAAACCAAACGCAGTCTCGGCCGCAATCTGGTGGCGCCGGAATCTTCAAATTAAAATATTAAATTAAAGGACGAAACGAATAAAAGCATAAACCCACACGCAGCATACGAGCATGTATCCACGCGCCGGTATTGGTCACACGTTTTTTCCAAAACTCCCACAAGCGCGTGGCGAAAGATAGCGCGTGGATTCCATAATAGTGTGTTTTGCCAACTGCCAAGCCAATGTTACATTACTTAATTAAGCCTTTTTCTTTTTGCCTCTTTATTTAGAAAACTGTAAAAATGGAGATTCTGGCGAAGAATGGAATCAGGTGGTTTCTGGTGTACAGATCTTTTCGGTGTGACTGACCTGGCCTTGCGCCACGTCATACCTTGGAATTTCAAATCTGCCACCGGCTAGTCAAAGGTACTCAAATGATTCCCGAACCAACCTAGACTACCTAATCCAAATTAAAACTAAGAGTTGGGTCGAGTTAAATTCTTTTCGATTTGGGTTGGGTTCAAATTTTTAAAAATTGAAACTTCGAGTTAGTTTAGTGGTTGACATTTTTTTGTCCGGTCAACTCAACCAATCCAAGATCACAGTCCGACTCTATGCTACTCTACCCTAAGGTTTGTAACGTTAGTGATACGTTGTGACTTGTGCGTGTTTGATATTAATAAATAAATAAATAAATAAAAACTCGACAACCAGGTTTGAGTTGAGTTGGGTCGTGAGCTATTGCTTGGGTCACCATCCCAACCAACCCGAAATTTTGGTTGTTCGGAAAGATTTTTCAAACCCAACTTACGTACACCCTACAACTACCTAATTTTTACCTAAATTCTTTCTAATTATTTTAATGGTAGAGGTTTTTCTTTTTCCTCAATATTTTAAAATTTTGTCTAATGATTTTTTAAAATTATTATCATATATATATTAACATAAAAAAATACAGTTAATTAAGTAAAGCTACTCCAAATTTGAAATGCCTTTTAAAATAATTAATAAGAAACATTAGAAACTGTATTTTTTAAAATAAAAAATTATTATTCAATGAGATTAAAATAATAATAATAATAATAATAATAATAATAATAATAAAATCATCACCAAATACAATCAAATAATTCACTTATTTATTTATAAAAAAATATTTTATTAAATTATAAACTTATGTCATTCACGTAGAATTAGACTCAAATTAAAAATTTCAAAACCTAATTTTTATAATTTTTAAATTTAAATTTGAATAAGATTTAATTTCTTATTTAATAAAATAATTAGCTAAGATAATGTAAAAAAGTCCTCTTTTAAGTGGGGCCCACTCCGAATTATTCTGCTTAAACATTATTATTTTAATTAAATGCACCATTTAAAATTGCTCAAAATTATTTTAGAGAAAGAAAATAAAAATTAATAATAAATTTGCTAAAAAAAATGTATTTTAGAAAATAAATAAATAAATAAGAGAAGAAATATTCTTCACCACAGGGTGGAATGGAAGCTTTGAGCATTTTTTGAATCACAACGGTCAAAATTTGGTCACTTTTTGTTTTTGTATTTTAGTTTTTAAAATTTCTTTTTTTAAAAAAGTTATTTTTAAGTTTGGGTATATAGGTGGCAATCGGGTCGATGGGAAATGTGACTGTGTCTTTAATCTTGTACTAGACGACGAATGAACGAATATTTGGTAGAAATGACTCGAAAAGTGGATAGTATTAAAATGAGAAAGATACGTATGATATGATGATTAAAAATGTTTAAAATGATCGATAGTTATCTGTAACAGCTCAAGTCAAGCTCACCGCTAGCGAGCGGTGTGCCAGTGAGGACGCTGGCTTCCAAGGGGGTGAATTGTGAAATCTCACGTTAATTGGAAAGGGGAACAAAATATTCCTTATAAGGGTGTGGAAATATCTCCCTAACAGACGCGTTTTAAAAAATATGAGGTTAATGATGATACGTAACGGACAAAAACAGACAATATAAAGCATATTGAAACGACAAGTACTGGTATGTTACGATAGTATTCAGTCTTAAAAACGCTTCATTACAAGTAGGTAATGTCGGGTCATCAAATTTGTCATATAATTTGAAATTTTTTTTAAAAAAATTAAGAATTTGAGGAAGAAAATTGAAATAATAGGTAGGAGAATAGCAATAATTTATAATTGACCTCAACAAATAATTGATTACAAGCTTAAATTATAAACATTATCTTTAGTAGGTTTGAGTTGTACAATTGCATTTAATTAAATCAATTTTCATTTTTATAATTTATATTTATTCTTCTAATTTTCATTTTTTTTTTCGTTGTGCCCATATAGCTTAACCTGTGCTCGGGTTGACGTTTCAAAGGAAGTACTAAAATTCAGTCAATACTAACAGTTCAAGTCCACCGCTAGCAGATATTGTTCGCTTTGACCCTTTACGTATTCTCATTCTCCTCGCTATTTTAAAACGCGTGTACTAAAAAGCACCAGGCAGTGTGCCAACGAGGACATTGAGGACACTGACTCCTAGGGGAAACAAGATAGTTAGTGTAACGACCCAGATCCACCGCTAGCCACCCTCCTTCAGGGTTTTCCCTTCAAGGCTTTAAAATGCGTCTGCTAGGAGAAATAAATGGTGAGCTTCCCCATTTGTTCTCCTCCCCAACCACCCTCCTTCAGGGCCCGGGCTTCCCTTCAAGGCTTTAAAATGCGTCTGCTAGGGGAAGGTTTCCTCACCCTTATAAAGGGTGATTTGTTCTAAGGGTGATTTGTTCTCCTCCCCAGCCAATGTGGGACATCACAATCCACCCTCCTTCAGGGCTTCCCTTCAAGGCTTTAAAATGCGTCTGCTAGGGGAAGGTTTCCTCACCCTTATAAAGGGTGATTTGTTCTCCTCCCCAGCCAATGTGGGACATCACAATCCACCCTCCTTCAGGGCCCAACGTCCTTCACTGGCACTCTTTCCTTTCTCCAATCGATGTGGGACCGCCTCCTTTGGGGCCCAAAGTCCTTACTGGCACACCACCTCGTGTCTACTGTTTTCCTCCCCAACCATTGTGGGACACATCACAATCCACCCTCCTTCGGGGCCCAGCGTCCTTCGCTGACACTCTTTCCTTTCTCCAATCAATGTGGGACCGCCCCCCTTGGGGCCAGAGTCTTTACTGGCACACCGCCTCGTGTCTATCCCCGAAGTGTCTACTGTTTTCCTCCCCAACCAATGTGGGACACATCACAATCCACCCTCCTTCGGGGCCCAGCGTTCTTCGTTGACACTCTTTCCTTTCTCCAATCAATGTGGGACCGCCCCCCTTGGGGCCAGAGTCTTTACTGACACACCGCCTCGTGTCTACCCCCTTCGGGGAATAGCGAGAAGGTTGGCACATCGCTCGAAACTTGGCTCTAATACCATTTGTAACGACCCAAATCCATCGCTAGCAGATATTGTCCTCTTTGGGCTTTCCCTTTCGGGCTTCCCCTCAAGGCTTTAAAACGCGTCTATTAGGGAGAAGGTTTCCATACCCTTATAAATGGTGGTTTGTTCTCCTCCCCAACCAATGTGGGACATCACAATTAGGTTCACAAATTCAATTTTAGTTAGGTTCACGTAATCGTATTTAAATTGTATAACGAATAATATTAACAAATTCATAGTTGAACAAACCGAACCCAACAACCCTAAAATGAGTTCGTTATACCAACTCGAGACTCCACGACCCTACTTCGAAACATTAATATAGTTATCGATATAGTTTTTTAAAAAATAAAAAATAAAAAATAAAAAAAAAATAAATAAATTATAAACCCATAGAATGAATGGAGTTGAGTTTGTAGGCATGTAGGGAAGCATCTTGAGTATGAACCCTAGGGTAGGTTTTGTCCTTTTCCTCTTTTATATTTTGTAATTACATAATATGGTGCCTCATTATTCACTATTTGCACAAAAGCCCTCCAATTTTATGAGATTTTACTGACATGACAGCTTTTTTTCTTTTTTTTTTTCCTTTTTTACCATTTTCATATGCAAATTTACCCCTTCAATTTTTTTGTTTTTCTTCTTTTTGCCCTAAGATCCAAATTTATAATTTTAATTACTTAAAATTTATAATTTAGATTTGTTAAAGGACTAAATTGTTAATTTAATGAAAGTTTAGGGACCAAAACATTAAATGATGTGTTTTTTTAAGTCTAATAATTAAATTTAAAATATTTTGTGGAAAAAAAAATATTGGGCTTGGAAATTGTACCATTTTGAAAATGGGAAAGATCCATTTTTGTAATTATATATTATTCTTTTTTTTATTTTTTAAAATAAAAAATCGTTGAATTAAGAAATTATAATAAATTTAATCTTATATAATACTGATTTTCTTTTTAATTATTTTTTTAACAATTTCTTCTATTAAAAAATTATTAAAATAATAATGTTTTTATTTTTGGGTGATAATATTACATTATTATTATTAATGAAAATTTAAAAATATATTTATAATTTATCTATAAAATATTTTGTGAAAAAAAAAATTATTAGGCTTCGAAATTGTAGCCATTTTGAATTTTGAAAATGGAATATATATATATATATATATATATTAATAAAAAATCGTTAAATTAATAAATTAAATCTTATATAATACTAATTTTTTTTCTAATTATTTTATTAACAATTTGTTATATTAAAAATTGATTTAAGTTATTTGTAGGTGATAATATTATATTATTATTATTATTATCATTAATGGCATAATTTAATTATTGGTTTTGAATGAATTAGAGGACATTATCCCATGACTATGATTTGGTATATTTATAATTGTTATTTAATATCTGAAAATAAATTGTTATAAAATACATTATCTGAAAAATATATAAAATAGTTTATATTATTTATTAGGGACATTTTATGTAACTATATATAAACTATGAATTTACAACCTAATTATAATAATGATCATTAATTTTATTATAAGTAGGACAAAATAGGTCACGTGAGCCTATAATTGAGCTCAATAATACTAATAATACATTGAATAATGCGACATTTAAGGATTTTATTACTATTTTATTCAATTTTATTGTCGATAAATAAGTATATTTTCTAGATGTGACAAAGGAGATGTATGGGTGTATGTAGGTCGAGTTGGGTTGAGAGAGTTTTTTGGACTAACCCAAAAGTTCGGGTTGGTTGGATTGGTAACTCAACCCAACCCGAAATTTTTTACAACTCAACTATCTATTTTCAAGATGGGTTCGGATTCGATTGTTAAAAAAAAAATTATTTATTCAAAATTCATAATTATTAAATATAATCTTAGATAAAATATATTAAAAGTTCGCAAACAAAACAAGTCAATTTATATTCATTGAAACAAACAAATTTTTTATCAACAACAAACTAAAATTAAATCATATTAACATAGTTCAACATTGTCATAGAATTACAGTAACTAAATACCGATATTCATGAGTTTAAGTAAGAAAAATAGAACGATGATCCAAATAATAAAAATAATTAATTAAAAATATTTACAACCGTTTGAGGCCCATTTCACTGCTAACATCGTACAACTATAATTAACTGTCCAAACCCATTATGGAATATTATAAGAATTAAATATTAATTAATTATAAATAATTAAAATTTAATCATTATGTTTTAAAAATTAGAACTCGATGACATTTTGTAATATATATATATTATTAATCAACCCTTTAAAAAAAATATTATTACCTATATTATAAAAGCAACGAGCAATTAATTATTTTTAAAAAATTATTATAGTTATTATTTTCTTAATACAACTATGAATTTAGTATTTTTTTGTTATTAATATCCTATATATAATTTTCACGTGTAAAAATGTTTAAAATATTCTTTTTCATGTGATATAATTGAATAGACGAGATACCTATTATTTAATCCCTACCTTTAAATATTTTGAACTATGGTTTATATTTATTAAATTTATTTACATTTTAAATAGATATTTGAACTTCTTATTTATTATACATATAAATAAAAAATAAAATCACAAATTTATTGCACAAATTTTGAGCTTCGTATATAGTAAACATAGAATTTAAATTTAAATTTAATATATAATTTTTTAATTTAAGATAAAATAATTTTTGTGATATGGGAGAAATTTCGAAATTGGAGGATTATGTAAGCATTGACATTTATGCTTCCATATATACCAGCACACTTTATTTTATACTAACTTATTTTACATGGTTTCCATATAAATTATTAAAATTATTTAAATAAAAAAAATATATGAGTATAATTCAACTATATAAAAATATGTACCAATTTGCAAAAAAAAAAAAAAAAAAAAAAAAAAAAAAAAAAAAAAAANCTTCTTTTTTAAATTTATGATAATTTATCACAGTTCTCACGTTTTTTAAAAAGATTTAAATTTTTAGTCAACTGTAAAAAATAGAAAGTAAATTGTTTAAAAGTTAAAACTATATAGTTTAGTTTTTAAAACTTGGTTTGATTTTTAAAAATAGGGTAGAAAATATATAACAAAAAAGAAAAATTGATTATAAGGTTAACTATCCATAAAAAAAAATTAATTAATTAATTTGTTTTTATTTTTTTAAATTGTATTTAAATATTTTTATTTTTGGAATTTGGTTAAAAATATAAATATGAAAATCCATCCGATAAAAAATAAAAACATAAAACTTTTAAAATATTACCATTTTTTTTGGTCAACAACATAAAAATATTTTAAATCCAATCGTTGAAAAAAAAAGTCAACGACTTTGAACACTTCAAATTCCCCGCTAGAACAAAAAAAGCTTCGACCTTTTATAAATCGCCCAACGGTGAATCGCCGTTATTCTCAACGAAACGCCGTCGTATCGTCCGAACAAGAAGGGAAAAAACCATTTTTTGGACCAAGTCTGAGCGACCCATTTCATTTTATTCGTAGGTAAACTCTTTCTTCATGTCTGGTCAACGCTTTCCGACCAATTAAACCCCCGATTTGTTCAGAGAATCATTTCTGTTCATCAATGGCTTGCTTCTCTTCCTTCCGCAGTTCCTCAAGTGGATTTCAGGTTAGTAAAAATTTCAAAAATGGCCCTAAACTATCTGATATTTGCATAACGATCCTTCATTTTTGTAGCGTTTTCAGGGTGTGGATCCTCCAGTTCATACCATAAGATCCCATGGAGCCAATGTTGCTAAGAATCATTTGCTTGATTGGCTGATTCTGCTGATTCTTGTCGTGGTTGAAGTGATTTTGGTCTCTGTTCATCCGTTTTATCGCTATGTCGGGAAGGACATGATGACAGATCTTAGGTTTCCTTTTAAGGATAATACTGTTCCTGTCTGGTCTGTCCCTGTAAGTTTTTTGATTTTGCTTCCACAATTTGATGTCTTCTATGGCATTAGAAACAACCCTTTTGTCGGTTTTTCGAGTTTTTCGAGTTTTTCGATATCGATTTGGTTATAGCATTTGATGAATCCTTTGTGTTCTTGAACAAAAAAGATTAGAATTGATGATTGAGCTACTCAAACTTCAGTGCAATGCTTACCAGTGTTTGTTTGTTTTGTTTGTTTGTCAGTTGTATGCTGTTATACTACCTGTTTTGATATTCTTGATCGTTTATATACGACGACGAGACGTCTATGATTTGCATCATGCCGTTTTAGGTACTTTTGTGTGTTATAAAGACGAGTTTCGTGTGGAAAAGATTACGATTTGAGTCGTGTTTTATTGATGGTTTCGTGTTTATTTGTTTGTTTGTTTGTTGTTGTGAGTAGGGCTTTTGTTTTCGGTGTTGATCACTGCTATTATCACTGATGCTATTAAGAATGGCGTTGGTCGACCTCGACCGAACTTCTTTTGGCGTTGCTTTCCTGATGGAATAGAGGTACTGAACAACTATTTTGATTGTACAATGTGTTTGTGAGATCCCACGTCGGTTGGAGAGGGGAACAAAGCATTATTTATAAGGGTGTAGAAATCCCTCCCTAACAGATGCATTTTATAACCGTGAGATTGACGAGGATACGTAACGAGCAAAAGCGGACAATATCTGCTAGCGGTGGGTTTGGACGGTTACAAATGGTATCAGAGCTAGACACTGGGATATGTGCCAACGAGGACGTTGGACTCCCAAGGTGGTGGATTGTAAAATCCCGCATCAGTTGGAGAGGGGAACAAAATCATTCCTTATAAGGGCGTGGAAATCTTTCCCTAACATAAGCGTTTTAAGACCGTGAGATTGACGATAATACGTAACGGGTCAAAGCGAACAATATCTGCTAGCAGTGGGCTTGGACTGAGACATTGTCAGTTAAGCTCCGGAATAACTATGGGTAGACTCAGAAAGTTTATTTGTTTCTTAATAATCATCGGATATAGATTCAAACTACTTTTATAGTTTATCTGTCTCGTTTTTCCAATAGTGTAAAATTGCTAACCATATTGTAGTGGCCTCCTCCAATAATTATTTTTTACGAAAGACGTTTTTTTTTCATTTCAGGCATACGACCGAACAGGAAACGTGATATGTCACGGGAAAGAGAGTGAAATAAGGGAAGGACACAAGAGTTTCCCAAGTGGCCATACTTCATGTATGCAACTCTTGCATCTACTTAAAATATCCGTTATATTGAACGACCAAATCACGTTTTCTTTCATTTTTAGCTCAACAAGGGCGCGTAGAGGATCAAATCTCTAGCTGCACGATCGTTGTTATAATGCATTAACAACCTAAGCTATGCTCGGGTTGACAACCGTTAACCGTTTATGTCCTCTTTTTCACAGGGTCGTTTGCGGGCTTAGGATTTCTAGCCTTTTACATATCAGGAAAAATCCAAGCATTTGATGGGAGAGGTCATGTAGCAAAACTTTGCCTGGTGTTTCTCCCTTTGCTTGGTGCTGCACTTGTTGGAGTTTCTAGAGTGGATGATTATTGGCACCATTGGCAAGATATCTTTGCTGGAGCCATTATAGGTTTCTGCTAAACAATGAGCTGATTTAGACTGACAACGATGAGTTCATGTGTTTTAATGATTGTTTTTGCTCTGTTTTTTTGTGACAGGATTGGTTGTTTCTGGATTTTGCTACCTTCAGTTCTTCCCACCTCCCTATAGTGGCAATGGTATGTAATTTTTCAATTTAGTCCTTATTGTCTGTCTTTCTTTGAATTATGCCCTTGACTCGGAATAACGTACGTGGTATAATATTTAGTGAGTTTGCGGTAACCATTCAAAGACTAAGTTTTTTAATTGTTAGCTCGATATGTATGTTAGGAACCACGACTCTCCATAATGGTACGATATTGTCCACTCTGAGCTTAAGCTCCCGTGGCTTTGCTTTTGGTTTCCCCTGAAGGTCTCGTACCAATGGAGATGTAATCTTAATTAGGCTGTGGGACTCCTCTCCCAACAATCCTCAATAATCCTCCCATCGAACAAAGTATACTATAGAGCCTCCCCTGAGGTCTATGGAGCCCTCGAACAATCTTCCCTTAATCGAGACTCAACTCCTTCTCTAGAGCCCTCGAACAAAGTACACCATAGAGCCTCCCCTGAGGTCTATGGAGACCTCGAATAGCTTCCCCTTAATTGAGACTCGACTTCTTCTCTGGAGTCCTCGAACAAAGTATACCATAGAGCCTCCCCCCTGAGGCCTATGGAGCTCTCGAACAACCTCCTCTTAATCGAGACTCAACTCCTTCTCTCGAGCCTTCAAACAAAGTACACCATAGAGTCTCTACTGAGGCGAATGGAGTCCTCGAATAGCCTCCCCTTAATCGAGACTCGACTCTTTCTCTCAAACAAAGTACACCATAGAGCCTCCCTTGAGGCCTATGGAGCCCTCAAACAATCTCCCCTTAATCAAGACTCGACTCCTTCTCTAGAGCCCTCGAACAAAATACACTATTTGTTCGGCACTTGAGTCACTTTTGACTACACCTTCGACGCCCACAACTTTTTTGTTCGACATTTGAGGATTATATTGACATGTTAAGTCAAGGACATGTCTCTGATGTCATGTTAGGAATCACAAACCTCTTCAATAGTACGATATTGTCAACTTTGAGCATAAGCTCTCATCGTTTTACTTTTGGTTTCTCCAAAAGGTCTCGTACCAACGGAGATATATTACTTATAAACACATGATCAACCCTTTAATTAGCCGATGTGGGACTCCTCTCCTAACAATCCTCAACAATGTATGCATTATTAAGTTCACCGTCGTCACTTACCAAATTTAACACGCACCACCAGTAACGGGCATAACTGAAAAGCGTTACAACGTAAAGAACCAAACTAAAACGTTTCAAAAAAACAGGGACTAAATTGAAAAAGAGAGACTTTAAAGACATATTCTAACCTTAAAATGATTGTGTTTGTCTTAGGATGGGGTCCATATGCATACTTCAAAGCACATGAAGAGCACCATGCAAGGGCTAATGCAACAGCTCGATCTGCAGCCATTGTTGATGATGTTCCTGTTGAACAAGAACAGACAAGACCAAATGGCGACACATATTTTGTTCCAACACCTTTGCACAATCAAACGTACGNACTCAACTCCTTCTCTAGAGCCCTCGAACAAAGTACACCATAGAGCCTCCCCTGAGGTCTATGGAGACCTCGAATAGCTTCCCCTTAATTGAGACTCGACTTCTTCTCTGGAGTCCTCGAACAAAGTATACCATAGAGCCTCCCCCCTGAGGCCTATGGAGCTCTCGAACAACCTCCTCTTAATCGAGACTCAACTCCTTCTCTCGAGCCTTCAAACAAAGTACACCATAGAGTCTCTACTGAGGCGAATGGAGTCCTCGAATAGCCTCCCCTTAATCGAGACTCGACTCTTTCTCTCAAACAAAGTACACCATAGAGCCTCCCTTGAGGCCTATGGAGCCCTCAAACAATCTCCCCTTAATCAAGACTCGACTCCTTCTCTAGAGCCCTCGAACAAAATACACTATTTGTTCGGCACTTGAGTCACTTTTGACTACACCTTCGACGCCCACAACTTT
Organism: Cucurbita pepo subsp. pepo; assembly: GCF_002806865.2. Taxonomy (NCBI): domain Eukaryota; kingdom Viridiplantae; phylum Streptophyta; class Magnoliopsida; order Cucurbitales; family Cucurbitaceae; genus Cucurbita; species Cucurbita pepo. Next base: position 1,945,528 of record NC_036646.1, read on the forward strand.
TTTGTTCGACATTTGAGGATTATATTGACATGTTAAGTCAAGGACATGTCTCTGATGTCATGTTAGGAATCACAAACCTCTTCAATAGTACGATATTGTCAACTTTGAGCATAAGCTCTCATCGTTTTACTTTTGGTTTCTCCAAAAGGTCTCGTACCAACGGAGATATATTACTTATAAACACATGATCAACCCTTTAATTAGCCGATGTGGGACTCCTCTCCTAACAATCCTCAACAATGTATGCATTATTAAGTTCACCGTCGTCACTTACCAAATTTAACACGCACCACCAGTAACGGGCATAACTGAAAAGCGTTACAACGTAAAGAACCAAACTAAAACGTTTCAAAAAAACAGGGACTAAATTGAAAAAGAGAGACTTTAAAGACATATTCTAACCTTAAAATGATTGTGTTTGTCTTAGGATGGGGTCCATATGCATACTTCAAAGCACATGAAGAGCACCATGCAAGGGCTAATGCAACAGCTCGATCTGCAGCCATTGTTGATGATGTTCCTGTTGAACAAGAACAGACAAGACCAAATGGCGACACATATTTTGTTCCAACACCTTTGCACAATCAAACGTACGACCAAATGGAAATGGGAGCTAGATGATCTTGTTTGTTTGTTCTTTATTGTATATTTACGGCCTTGTCCCCTTCTCGTACCGTTTAGTTTCTAACGTTCGGGTATTTAAAAAAAAACATTTAATTTACTCCCTCGTAGTTTCAAAATTTATCATGTATACCCTTTTCAGTAAAATTTCGAAAACGGAGCTAGACCACCAAAAGAGAAATTGAATGGTTTAATCTATGATCATCTGAATTTTTGTAAACTCGTTAATTGTCACGTAAATTTGTCTTTAGGCAATTTTAACGCTATAACGGAAGGACCTATAGTTAAAAATTTAAAATATAAGGGGATGAATTGAAAATATTTAGACAACTAAAACCCGATTGAAAAAAAAAAACCGTTTAGTTCTAGAGACACGTGATTTTCTTAGCGTGATGACTAAGAATGATATAGTTTATTTTAGTGTGTTCGGTAACTTACTTTCTTTACAAAGCGTTTTGTCAGCTCACTAACTATTATGTCACGTAAACCTCTTCTCGATCAATTTCAACACTTAAAACGAAAAGGGTATATTCGATATAAAAAATATATATAAGGGTTTGAACTTGCGAACATCGAGGACTAAAAAGAAAAAAAAAATATTTAAATTTTAAGGACGAAAATATATATTAATCCTTTTAGATAAATCACATTAAAAAACATAAAGTCACAAGACAAGAAACCAAACATTCCCTTGTCTTTTCCTATAAAGCAAATAATTGCAATATATAAAAAGAAAAAGAGACAAAATAAGACCAAGCAAGGAATACTATGGAGACTTTGAATAAAGCTCTTTTGAAAAGTAATTTTCCCTTTAAATCATTAAAAACTAATTTTAAAAAAGTTTAAAGTACGCGATAATTTTATTTAAACATACACCATTATATTTATAAAATTTACGAGAAATTTGCTGACTCACGATCATCGACCATTACTGTCCTATCAACTTTCAAGGTTAGAACAGTAATTTACCATGATGGTAACGAGTGATAAAGAATTATTACGTTCAAAGAAGGCAACAAATAAGGAAACTACTCAGTCCCGAGAAGACAGACCGAGATCTTCGATTCAAATAAGGTAACAAAAAGAAAACTGTTTAATTCCGACAATGGAAGACAGAAACAATATATAACAATATCGAGCTTTTTGAGTATAGTAATCATAACGAGTGAGTCGAGAATAACCCTAAACCCTAAACCCCAAAAAAAACACGAAGGATTAGGAAAAAAAAAAAAAAAAAAAAAAAAATATATATATATATATATATATAGAAAATGAATTATTTAATTATTTTTAATTTAAAAAAATGGTTGGTTTTGGATTTGGGTTCAGCAAAGGCAACTCTTTACCACGGTCGGAGTTCCCACCCGTCTTTAGCGCGACGCGGTTTTGTATTCAAATTCCAGACGGGATTTGGTTCATCGTCTTCTCTCCCTGCCTTTTGCTTTCCCTCTCCGTTCTTCATCTTCCTTCGAACTTGAATCCACTGGTAATTTCTCTCTTCTCCACCATTTTTCATTCTCTGTTACACTGCCGGTTTGTTCTTTCATTCCATCGCTGGAACTGGAAATGTGTTTGTTCTTCGATGAAACGAAATGAAATGCGGTTAACTCTGTCCGAACTAGTTGATTTGCTGAATTACTCACAATTTTCAGTTGTTCTTCTCGTTTTCTGCTTTATTTCTCCACGATGAAGTGTTGTGTTTCTTGTTCCTTGCTGATTGTTGGGTGTTTCTTTTAGTGTCTTTCTCTTCCACTTTTATGTGGTAATTTGAAGTTGTTTTGGACTATTCTGGATCGAATCAGGTGATTTGGTACGTTTTAGTAAATCTAGAGTTGAGATGAGTTAGGGAGGCTTGGTGTTGAGTTTGAATGGTTACTGGAATCTATGTTCAACTTGTTGTGTGTTTGTGTGTGTGTGCGTGTGGCTAAATGAATTTCAATTTGAAGATTTCTTGACCGATTTTCTTCTTACAAAGAGCCTGTTTTACAACCACAGTAATCTCACGGTAGTAGTGCGTGCTTTTTCATCCTTGTTCTATTTAGTGTGAATAGTCACTATTAGGGTTCTAGTGGAGAGTTTTTTTTAGTCATTTTTACTTAGGAAAATTCCTTGTGTTATGTGGGATTCATGATAGATTTCTTGGTTATTCTAAGATCCCACTATCGGTTGGGGAGGAGAATGAAACATCCTTTATACGGGTGTGGAAAGCTCTCCCTAGTAGACGTGTTTTAGAAACCTTGAGGGGAAGCCCAAAGATACAATATGTGCTAGCGGTGGGCTTGGGCTATTACAAATGGTATCAGAGCCAGACATCGGGCAATGTATCAGCGAGGAGGTTGAACCTTGAAGGAGGTGGACACCGGGCAATGTGTCAACGAGGAGGTTGAACCTCGAAGGAGGTGGACACTAGGCGGTGTGCCAGCGAGGACGCTGTTGAGGATTATTGGGATTGGGAGTGTCCCACATTGGTTAATTTAGTGGAAGATCATGGGTTTATAAGTGAGGAATACTATCTCCATTGGTATGAGGCCTTTTGGGGAAGCCTAAAGCAAAGCCATGAGAGCTTATGCTCAAAGTGGACAATATCATACCATTGTGGAGAGTCGTGATTCCTAACATGGTATCAGAGCCATGCCCTAAACTTAACCATGCCAATAAAATCCTCAAATATCGAACAAAGAATGGCGAGCCTCGAAGGTGTAGTCAAAAGTGACTAAAGTGTCGAACAAATGGTGTACTTTGTTCGAGGGCTCCAGAGAAAGGAGTCGAGCCTCAATTAAGGGGAGGCTATTCGAGAGCTCCATAAGCCTCAGGGGAGGCTTATAGTGTGCTTTGTTCGAGGGGAGGATTGTTGAGGATTATTGGGATTGGGAGTGTCCCACATTGGTTAATTTAGTGGAAGATCATGGGTTTATAAGTGAGGAATACTATCTCCATTGGTATGAGGCCTTTTGGGGAAGCCTAAAGCAAAGCCATGAGAGCTTATGCTCAAAGTGGACAATATCATACCATTGTGGAGAGTCGTGATTCCTAACAGACGCTAGGCTTTGAAGGAGGGTGGATTGTGAGATTTCACATTTGTTGGGGAGTAGAACAAAGCATCCTTTATAAGGGTGTTGAAACCTCTCCTTAGTAGACGCGTTTTAAAAACTTGAGGGAAAACCCGAAAAGGAAAGCCTAAAGAGGACAATATCTGCTAGCGGTGGGCGGGCTTGGGCTGTTACAGTTATGACTTCACTTCTATTCATAATTTTCTTTTTGTGTACATGAGAACACCCATTTAATGTATACTAAGTCATTTGCACACGTGATTCTTTCTTATTGATAGTGCTTAAATTACATCAATATGTTTTCTTAACCAATCGGGTTCTTCTCCTCGTGTTATCAGTTCACAGACAAAATGCCAGAAATTCAATTGGGTACTCATACTGTGAGATCCCATGGAGCTCGATTATTAAGAATCCACATTCAAGATTGGTTGATCCTTTTGCTCCTTATCGTGATAGAGGTTGTGTTAAACGTTATAGAGCCATTTCATCACTTTGTTGGACAGGAGATGATGACAGACCTGAAATTTCCACTACAAGATAATACTGTTCCCCTTTGGGCAGTTCCAGTATGTTTGAAACTTTCATTTATTTGTGTTATAGTGAAATCCATGGTAGTTTATTTTTCTGACATTATTGTGGAAAGTAAACGAAATAAGTTTTTTTTTTCTTCTGTAACAGATAATTGCGATATTGATGCCCTTTGTTGTATTTATTATCTACTATTTCATTAGAAAGGATGTCTATGATCTCCACCATGCCATATTGGGTATCTCTCTCCTTCTCTCATTTAATAATAATTGGAGATCCTTGTAATTCCGGATAATCTTGCCAAGCATAACATTTAATGATTGATCATGTTTGTTCAGGACTTCTGTTTGCTGTTTTAATATCTGGAGTAATGACTGATGCTATTAAGGATGCTGTTGGTCGGCCACGTCCAGACTTCTTCTGGCGCTGTTTTCCTGATGGCAAAGGGGTTTGTTTTTTTTCAATTTTTTTTCATGTTTGTTCATATGCAAACATCTTTCGTGCTCCTATGCTCCTATCTTTTTTTATATTATTATTATTCATACTCATTATAAGATTAGTACTTGATATGTGCAGGTATTTGATAAAATCACAACTGGTGTTTTATGCACCGGAGATAAGAATGTTATTAAAGAAGGATATAAAAGTTTCCCGAGTGGGCATACTTCCTGTAAGAAAGATGTGTTCTTCTGAATTATGTTATTTGATTGTGACTGTCTATTTTTACCATTTTGTAATCATTACATGTGCACTCACAGATTGATTGAATAGCAGTCAAAAATCCTATACTCTGGTAGATGATTGAATAACATTAGGCTTTTATCTTTCTTAAATTACCAATCCAGTCGCACATTGACGATGTTATCCTAATGTACAAAGACTTGATACTCTGTATCCATTGATAAAGATTAAGCCATTGATAAAGATTAAGAAATTATAATATTCAAGCAAAAACTGTTAAGGCTTAGATTTGTTCACTGTAACGTCATATCACATTTTGTGGGGACTGTTGAGGATTGTTGGGAGAGAGTCCCACATCGGCTAATTTAGAGAATGATCATGGGTTTATAAGCAAGAATGTATCTCCATTGGTGTGAGGCCTTTTGGGGAAACCCAAAGCCAAGCCATGAGAGCTTATGCTCAAAGTGGACAATATCATACCATTGTGAAGAGCCTTGATTCCTAACAAGGAGAACATACACTAATGAGTTAATAAGCTTTTGTGCTAGCATTGGTTATTAGTTCATTAGTTCATGTTGTGGGTTAATGCATACAAATGCTTATTTGTGACATGTATTACCTTTGTTCTTTTTTTTTTCTCCATTTCAGTTTATTTTCTCTCACTTGTGCTTCTTCTAAGCTTATTAACAAGGGAAGCTGTCTATATGCAGGGTCTTTTGCGGGCCTTGGATTTCTTGCTTGGTATTTGTCTGGGAAAATAAGAGCATTTGACCAAAGGGGCCATATTGCAAAACTCTGTATTGTCTTCCTACCCCTGCTTGTTGCAGCTCTTGTTGGTGTTACTCGAGTTGATGACTATTGGCATCACTGGCAAGACGTTTTTGCCGGGGGTCTTCTTGGTCAGTCGATCCAATACCTTATTCATTTGCTCTTACTTTCATATGATTTTTTTTTCTCATGTCTTATCCGAACCTTCTGTGCAGGGCTGACAATTGCTTCCTTCTGTTATCTGCAATTCTTTCCAGCACCTTATCACATTGATGGTATGGCCCACAATATCATTAGTTTCCTTGAAAGTTGTGCATTCTACTTTTATGTTAAATGAAGCAATGATTTGTCCATGGTAAATTCATTATTTCTTTTACCCAAGAACCAATCTTTTAATATTTCTTCCATGTTAGTCCTACTTTTGAATCTTTGACCGTGCATTGAGATCCATCTGGCCTGGTCAAAAGTAGTTTTTTTTCTTCTTTGTTTTTAAACTTTAGAACCTTGTTAATAGAAAAATTGATTGGTTAGATTCTGGGGCTCATTAATCATCTCAGATTTCATTTTCCCGACTATGTAGCAATCCAAGTCTACCGCAGATATCGTCCTTTTTCGGCTTTCCTTTCTGAGCTTCTCCTCAAAGTTTTAAAACGCGTCCATTAGGGAGAGGTCTCCACACCCTTATAAAGAATTCTTTGTTCTTCTCCCCAACCAATGTGAGATCTTACAATCCACCTTCTTCGGGGTCTAGTGTCCTCGCTGGCACACCGCCCCTTGTCTGTCTCTGATACCATTTGTAACAGCCCAAGCCCACCGCTAGCAGATACTGTCTTCTTTGGGCTTTCCCTTCCGGATTCCCTCTCAAGGTTTTAAAACGTGTCCAATAGGTAGAGGTTTCCACACCCTTAATTAAGAATTCTTTGTTCTCCTCCCCAACCAACGTGAGATCTTACAATCCACCCCCTTCGAGGTCCAGTGTCCTCGCTGGCACATCGCCCCGTGTCTGTCTCTGATACCATTTGTAACAGCTCAAGCCCACCGCTAGCAGATACTGTTCTCTTTGGGTTTTCCCTTTCGAATTCCCTCTCAAGGTTTTAAAACGTGTTCACTAGGTAGAGGTTTCCACACCCTTATAAAGAATTCTTTGTTCTCCTCCCCAACCAATGTGAGATCTTACAATCCACTCCCTTCGGGGTCCAGTGTCCTCGCTAGCACACCGCCCCGTGTCTGTCTCTGATTCCATTTGTAACAGCTCAATCCCACCGCTAGCGGATACTGTCCTCTTTGGGCTTTCCCATCCGGATTCCCTCTCAAGGTTTTAAAACGTGTCCACTAGGTAGAGGTTTCCACACCCTTATAAAGAATGCTTTGTTCTACTCCCCAATTGGTGAGATCCGATCGTTGATTTTTATGTTGTTGACTAGAAGAAGTCTTTAAAGACAGTTGTTAAGATAAATGAATTAAAAATGATACTTATCTGTATACATGTGCGCATACAAACAAGACAGGATTTGTCTACTTTCTTTCTTTCATTGGTTGCAGCTAGTTTTTCTTTTCCGATGTATTCTGATTTTCTGTCCACGTCCATGTGAACAGGAAAGTTGCTCCTCTGACCTTCCCATTCTATTGTAGTCAATTATAGCTCTAATGATTCAGTAGTTGACTTTCCCTTGACCTGAACTTTAATGTCAACTTCAATACTTCTGAAGCTGGATCCTAAGCTATGCCCACTTACTTCATTAGAACCAAAATGTTACACAAATGTCATATATGCAAGTAGTCCTGATTCTTGAGCATTCATAGCGTTCTCGAACTGACGTTTTCGAACTTTTACACCTTATCTACAGGTTTTGGACCTCATGCATACTTTCAGATGTTAGCCGAGTCTCGCAACGAAGTTCAAGCATCATCGCCGAATGCCAATAACATTCATGCACAACCATCAGAAATTGAAAGTGTGTACATTCAACCTCAGCATGAAATGAGATTCAATACACAGGACTCAAGCCCCATGCTGAACAGATAGAGAGCCTGGCACAAGAATCTGATCTTGAGCTCTGATTGGGTACATAGGTAGGGATGATGTGTTAGTCTTCTGAACCAAAACACTCTCCTAGATCTGCTTGAAATGAAGATATGATCGCTTTCTATATTTATATTCTTTGATTCTTTTTCTTCATTTACTCTCTAGTTGTGAAGATTGCTTATCTGAGATGTCTGGCTTTGAAGTGTGGGATTGTTTTGATGACAACTTGCTCTAGAATTCAATTCATTTCGTGCCTTGTACGTATCTGTGCTGACTTGCATGCGTTCATATGTGGTTTCACATTGACAACTAGATGTGTTATGACCCCTTTATAGGAGGTGGAAGAACAGACACGTTTTACTGGTTTTTTTGGTTTGTGGGTTTGAATTAGATTAAGCAAAATTCATTGATTAATAATGTTTGTTTCTTGTGACAACCCGTCTTTCTTAATTCGAGATCTTTTATTGCAAATAGTTCCCGAATCGGAGAACATTAATTTATACCTTTATAAGTATATCTGTAGTAGTTCAAGTCTACTATTAGTCAATATTGTCTGTTTTGACTCTATCAGCTTTATGGTTGAAACATGTCTACTAAGGAGAGGTTTCTAATCATTATAAGGAATGTTTCGTTCGTCTGTTTTGGCTCTATCAGCTTTATGATTGAAACATGTCTACTAAGGAGAGGTTTCTAATCATTATAGGGAATGTTTGGTTCTTCTCTCCACTGACGTGGGATCTGACCATATTCATTTAAACCTTCTATCAAATTTAATTTGTAAATCATTAGTTTAATGTTCCGAACTGTATAGATTTCTTAAAAAAGATCTAAACCCTCCATTTGAAAATTGTTAAATATTTGAAACGATGGATTAATGGATTTGAATGTTTAGTCATTTAATTGATATAATTAATATTAACTTTAATCATTTATTACCCTACCTTTTTCTTTTATTTTATTTCTTATATTTCAAAATATCTAAAATTATAAATTAAATTAAATTTTAAAGACAAAAAAAAGTTGTTTTAAAATTTTAAAGACCAAGTTCAAATTTAAAAACTATTAAAAAAAACGAATATTTGACTGAAAATTTTAAAAATATTAAAAATATTATTTATTTATTTTATTAAAAATATTGAGTGGGTCTAAAACGACAAAACCGACCCATCCATGAGCAGCAGTTCATAACATTAGAAAACGACATGAGAGATATTTTCGCATTTTTTAAGACATTTTCTGAATAATAATATAGACATAAATACACTTTTTTAACCCAAAAAAAAAACTATTTTATTAAAATTATTTAAAATTTTACACAAAAAAAAAAATGTATAAACAAATTAAAATAAGAGAAAAGCTAGTTACCCATTCAAATATTTTTTTGCCGAATCACAGGATTTGTAGATATTGTTCTATTTGAACTTTCCCTTTTGAGCTTCCACTTAGTTACACAGTAGAACTGGTGCTCATCCAGTTGAAGGGGATGAATTATGATGTCCCACATTAGTTGGGGGATGAATTATGATGTCCCATGTTGGTTGGGGCGGAGAACAGAACACTCTTTATAAGAGTGTGAGAACCTTCCCCTAGCAGACGCGTTTTGAAGCCTGAGGAGCTCGAAAGGGAAAGTTCAAATAGGACAATATCTGTTAGTGGTGTGCACACTTTTTATAAGGGTGTGAATGCGTTTTAAAGCCTTGAGGGGAGCCCGAAAGGAAAGTCCAAATAGGACAATATCTGCTAGCGGTGTGCTTGGGCAGAACACGCTTTATAAGGGTGTGAATGCGTTTTAAAGCCTTGAGGGGAGCCCGAAAGGGATAGTCCAAATAGGACAATATCTGCTAGCGGTGTGCTTGGGCAGAACACGCTTTATAAGGGTGTGAATGCGTTTTAAAGCCTTGAGGGGAGCCCGAAAGGGCAGAACACTCTTTATAAGAGTGTGAGCGCGTTTTAAAGCCTTGAGGGGAGCCCGTAAGGGAAAGTCCAAATAGAACAATATCTGTTAGCGGTGTACTTGGGCAGAACACTCTTTATAAGGGTGTGAATGCGTTTTAAAGCCTTGAGGGGAGCCCGAAAGGGCAGAACACTCTTTATAAGGGTGTGAACGCGTTTTAAAGCCTTGAGGGGAGCCCGTAAGGGAAAGTCCAAATAGAACAATATCTGTTAGCGGTGTGCTTGGGCAGAACACTCTTTATAAGGGTGTGAACGCGTTTTAAAGCTTTGAGGGGAGCCCGAAAGGGAAAGTCCAAATGGGACAATATCTGCTAGTGTTTGGGCAGGAGCCTAGACAGGTCAGTAATGTGGTTGAATGAACCAAAACTACCTTCCTTACATGCTCGTATAGAATAAATTTTTATAACTAAAAAAGTACCATAAAAGCATTTTTAAAAAAAAAAAAAACAGAAAATAAAAAAGATTCCCTTTTCATCCAAAATAATAACAATAATAAAAAGGCATCGAAATTGAATGGCTATAATTTATAAATATTAACAATCAATGAGTTGGCTGTTAATGCTCGAAAAAAGGGGAAGAACGGCAATGGGCTGACCCAGAGCATGCAATTTTTCGTCGCGAATTCAATTTATATCTTCCACTCGTCCCATTAATGGCGGATTCGAATTCAGCGTCTTTCGTTGACCGAGGAATCTTTCTCCCATTGAAATCGAATCTCGTTAAGCTTGAAGTGGGAGAACTCATTTGATTGATCCACCTTTCGTCTCTCTTTTTCCGAGTTCTTCCTGCTATGCTGGCTTCAAACGGCGATGTTTTGCTTGATACTGGTCATTCTCGTCTTAATGAGCTTGGATACAAACAAGAACTCAAGCGCGACCTCTCGTAAGTTTCATGAATGGTTTAGTTTGTGTTTCTTGTGATTGTGATGTTTTTGCTGTTTGTGCGTTATGAATCTGAATCGCTTCAATCGTTGCTTTAATTGCAGGGTGTTTTCTAATTTTGCGTTTTCGTTTTCGATTATCTCCGTGCTCACTGGTATTACTACTCTTTACAATAATGGGCTGAATTTTGGTGGCCCTGTTTCGTTGGTTTATGGATGGTTGATTGCTGGTGTTTTCACTATGTGTGTTGGATTGTCCATGGCTGAGATCTGTTCTTCGTATCCTACTTCTGGAGGTCTCTACTATTGGAGTGCCAAGCTTGCTGGTCCAACTTGGGCTCCTTTTGCCTCTTGGATGACTGGCTGGTAATCATTTCTTCTTCTTCTGCTCAAATTATAACATAATATCAGTTATGGATCAATTATCGGCATTTCTTAGTCTTGGTATTGGTAGATTTGTTTGAGAGTTGCACAAGATTTGGATTTAACAAGTTTCAAAGCTTTCTATTTGACCAAATGAGAATATGTACATGGTGGAATAGTTTGAAGAACATTTCCCCCCTGCTCCTTGCTTGTTCTTTAAATCTTTTGAAGTTTTATGGAGCTTAGGAACACGATTTTCTTGTTCGTTATTGTTCGTTATTGTTCGTCTTGAGAAACTCCAATTACGTTATTTTCCTTGCATTTGTGTATTCCATTCCATCTTAACATGTTCTGATTTCTTGCAAACAACTTTAATCTTTGCACAGGTTTAACATTGTTGGACAGGTTCTTCTAAAGATCTTATGCTCAAAGTTCAAATTCTTATAACCAGGTTAAGCTTTTCGTTTAATATTCCCTAACTCGTGGAAGTGATCTGTATGCAGTGGGCTGTCACAACAAGTATTGATTATTCACTTGCTCAGCTAATTCAAGTGATAGTTCTGCTTAGCACAGGGGGTATAAACAATGGAGGATATGAGGCATCTAAATATGTAGTGATTATTTTCCATGGTGGAATTTTGTTGGTACATGCTATCATGAACAGCCTGCCCATTTCATGGTTGTCTTTCTTTGGACAGTTTGCTGCAGCATGGAACTTTTTCGGTATGAAGGTTCAAGTTTCTCTTTCTTTGAGCTCTTCATGAGCTTACATTTCTAACAGGATGTCGAATTCTTAGGTGTTTTTCTTCTTACATTTCTCGTTCCCTTGGTGGCAACGGAAAGGGCCAGCCCCGAGTTTGTCTTCACTCATTTCAATGCCGATAACGGCGAAGGAATTAACAGTAAACTTTACATATTTGTTTTGGGACTTCTGATGAGTCAATATACCCTAACTGGATATGACGCTTCTGCTCATATGGTATGTTCTCCTCCACCTCGGTTTATGCATAACTGTTAGATAACTTGCAATGTAATCTGCGTCTTCGTACGACATTACAGACAGAAGAAACGATAGAAGCAGATAAGAACGGACCGAGGGGAATTATTAGTTCTATTGGGATATCAATTGTTGTTGGTTGGTGTTACATAGTCGGCATCACCTTCGCCGTTACCAACATCCCGAACCTTTTGGATAAAAACAATGATGCTGGAGGTTATGCCATTGCTGAAATATTTTACCAAGCATTCAAGAGCAGATATGGGAATGGAGTTGGGGGAATTATTTGCTTAGGTGTGGTAGCTGTAGCGATTTTCTTCTGTGGAATGAGCTCTGTCACTAGTAACTCCAGGCAAGCTGACTAACTGTTCTTGTCTTTTAAACACAATGTATGTGTTTTGGCTCACGGTTTCATATTTCGTGTAATTTTTCTTCATAGGATGGTTTACGCATTCTCCAGAGATGGAGCGATGCCATTATCGTCAACATGGCATAGAGTGAACCAAAACGAGGTCCCCATAAACGCAGTTTGGCTCTCCGCTTTAATATCGTTTTGCATGGCATTAACGGTACGAACATTTGCATTAAATTACTATAGAACTCCATTTGTTTCACTGCATCATAATCTTGTTACAATACCGCAATCATGCCTAATAGTTTTCTGTAACGGCTCAAGCACACCGCTTGCAAATATTGTCCTCTTTGAGCTTTTCCTTTCGGGTTTCCCCTCAAGGCTTTAAACCCGTATGTTAGGGAAAGGTTTCCACACCCTTATAAAGGGTGTTTCATTCTCCTCTCCAACCTAGCATACGGGTTTGCGAGCACTCCATTTTCATTTTAGGGTGTCTGAAGTGTTAATGTTATTGCCACATAGAAAACAATGCCCTTCATATGCAGGAGGAGGATGTATTTATACTTCTTGTTAACTTATTGCAGTCTCTTGGAAGCACAGTGGCCTTTAACGCCATGGTCTCTATAGCAACAATTGGTCTGTACATTGCATATGCCTTGCCCATATTTTTTAGGGTGACTTTGGCAAGGAGATCCTTTGTGCCAGGACCTTTCAACTTGGGTCGCTATGGGATCTTCGTTGGTTGGGTAGCAGTTCTTTGGGTGACGACAATTTCGGTTCTCTTTTCGTTACCTGTCGAGTACCCGATTACGAACGAGACTCTCAACTACACCCCTGTCGCCGTTGGCTGCATGTTGATCGTTACCATTTCTACCTGGATCTTGAATGCTCAACATTGGTTCAAAGGGCCTGTAACTAACATACCAACTTGAAACTGTACACTATGCAAATGGTACTCCCTTCTTATAGTAAGATTTTTAGATTAGCAATAGGGCTCGAGTTTATAAGTTTTATTTGGTTTGGGTCAACCCGAGGTTTTTGTCCTATGAACTCGAAATCGAACCGAACCGAGTTAATTCGAGTTTAGGAAAAATAACCCAACCCAACTCCTATATTTCGAGTTGGGTTGGTCCGGGTTGTCCGGTGTTGGATGTACGCCCCTAATGTTTAGGAAGTATAGAAAAGAACTTATGTTGTAGTTACTCTGGTATTTAATACATATTCAAACTTTGTTCATCATCTTTTTCCTGTATTGTAGTTTTAAAGCTTATTGAGAATATATCCTCAACCGGTTAGAATTTGAATCTCTTTGAAAGAAAATAAAAAAGTATTGTATAACAACCCATCTCTAATCAAATAAGTAGCCACAGTTAGGGGTGTACATCCAACCCGCTGCCCGAAAATCCAACCTGAATTATAAGGGTTCGATTGAGTTTAAAAGGATTTTGGGTTTGGGTTGGGTTCGTTTTTTGGAATCTGATCCGGTTCAGGTTGAGTTTAGGTTCGAAATTCAATTTATTGGGTTAACCCGACCCAACCTGAAAACCTTAAAAGGCTCGAGCCCCACAACCCAAGCCCATGAATCATCATTTGCCCCGGGCGTGTCTGCACTTTGCAGACTGTCTCTCTTCTCTTTGACCGTGAGTCCGAGACTTTGCCTCGCAGTCTCACGTAGCGTTCATCTTCGACCTCGAGGGTAATGGGGTAAGTGAAATGAAGTCTCGGCTCTCGCACTCGCAGTCTCACACACTCTCATCACATCGTTCGTTGTTCGACTCCTCTCGACTTCTCTCTATGTGTAGTCGTTCGACTTCTCAATTCTCATCTCACTCTCGTCTCGTCTCTGTGTGTCATCAAACGTCGACGTCGATCGCCTCTTTATTCTCCATTGGGCTCTCTTCTCAATTCTCATTTTTCCGCTCAACCTCAAGGCATAGGACGATTTTGAATATGCCAAAATATTTTCAAAGGTAGTATAGGACCATTCAAGCACATGAGTAGTTGTAATTGTTGCAGGTTGTCTGCCATGTTAGAGCAATAATTTGAAGAGCCTAATATGTTTCTCATGCTATTCCGCTTTGGAGGTAACTCTTGAAGTGCTATTATCCATTGTGTATCGCTGTCAGCCTCACGGTTTTAAAACACGTCTACTAAGAAGAAGTTTCCACACCCTTATAAGAAATGTTTCGTTCCACTTTTAACCGAGGTGGGATGTCACATGCCAAATCTCTGAAAGTTCGTACTAAGTTCCAATGAACATGCCAAATAAAGTGGGCCATACACGTAAATACACGCTTTAACCAATAGGCAGTCGGGGTAAAGATAAGGTGGGATTTTTATGAGTTGGGTTGAAACATTTAAGTTCGATAGGTTGAAGTTATTCGAGCCATTTATTTAAATTTGTTTGTAATATGCATCCAATCTCCAAAAAAATCCCAATTGTTTAGAACTTTCTGTTTTTGGAATGGAATATTTAGGGAATCCCCATGAATAGGATCAAACCTTATTCCATGGTATTTACATGAGATTCCTCTTTCTTATTCTTAAGCAAGTCCCCGAGAGGGCTTGGCTTAGTTGATCCATGATTTATGTTTCGTCTTTCGTTTCCTTTTCGTTTGTTTCGAGAAATATATCGATCAATTCCGATTCTTTCTTTTTCTATTGATTCTTTTCCGATCGAGATGTATGGATCCATGGGCCTATGTGTCTATATAGATCCTGTTCATGGATTAACGAAAATGTGCAAAAGCTCTATTTGTCTCTGCCATTTTATGAGTCTCTTCCTTCTTACGGTATCGCCACTCCCTTTGTCACCATCCACTAATTCAGAACTTAATTTGAAAGCCATATTTTGACCCTGAACGTTTTCGGGATGCCCGTAATAACATTTATTTAAATTTGTTTGTAATAAAAATAAAATGGGTCTTTTTTTTATTTTTTATATTGAATTTTATTTTTAATAATGGATGGAGAAAATAATTAAAAATTATTATGGAAGGAAATAAAATAAAAATAAAAATATTTATATATTTATATACTTAAATTGTAAGAATTTAAAAAAAAAATTAACAATATCCTTCCGGTCAAACTAATTTGTATCCGATTTATTACATTTGTTTACATTTAATCGGGCAGCGGCAGACAAACTGGGCCGACCCGAACCCGCTAAAACTATCTGGGTATATAAAGCCGACCGACCCGTTAATACGAAAAGGGAAATTCAGTAAGGTGTGGCTAGGTAACGCTTGGACGGGAAACGGACAGTCGATTTGAATTTCCCGGCCGGCTAGGACGAAGATTGATCGGAGAAGAAAAGGAGGAGTTTAGATTTCGAGGCCTTTGACAATGGCGAGTCTCCTTCTTTCTTTAATTTCATCGGCACGGAATTCTTTTATGTATCATTACTACTCATGGTTTTCCCAACACACTTCGTGATTCTTACTTTTGAGTTTTTATTTTCAGGCGGATTCCGCTGAGGAATTTGAGCCCTTGTTCGATTACAGCCGCGTTCAGCCTCGCTCTGTTGTTTGTCTCGATGGTAATCGTTCTCAAGCTTAGGTTAAATTTGAATTTCATGAAGTTGGAATCTTCCATTTCACTGTGTTTGAAGTTTTTATAACTATCGCTTCAGAGATAAATTTCGAAATTGATTTTCCTTGTGCTCGTAGTCATGGTTGGTAACCTGGTGTTTTATTTTTCTTCTGCTTGGACTAAAATCAGACGAGGATTCGGACGTAGAGGAGTCTCGTGTACCTTTTTCAAAGCGAACGAAGATTTCAAATTCAGCGGTATATAATTACCTTCATGTAGTGAAATTGTGGACTTTCTGTTAGCAGAGGATTAATGTTCGTTGGAACAGTCAGTAAAGGTAGTTTTATGTGATTCTTTTCTTTCAATCAATATTTAGGTTACGAATTTTGTGGAAAATCCAGTTGTGGAAATTGAAGATAAAGAGGAAGATTGGCTGCCCCCTCCACCAAAGGTGTCTGTTGATGCAAAAGATATGTGTGGGGAAGATTCGACATTGAAGAAGTTAAGGTATTCCAACCTAGTAACATGCATCTATTGCTTGATTGATTCACTTATATTCCAACATGGAAACCTTAGGGCTTGTTTAGTAGGCAGTCTTGGCAATGAATTTTATAAGCAAGGGATTCAACGAAAATAGGGTTGTATTCAGATATATGTTTGATAGCAGATTTTGAAATTGAATTCCAATTTAAACAATAATTCAAAATGTGCTCTATAATATGGAACTAGTTGTACTTACAAAACTGAATATTAGGTTGAATATAAATCACTATTAATTGATTTTTTATTTATAAATTTTGTATAATCATTATTTTACAATATCATACAATTTATAATATATGTATTTTAATTTAACAAACATAAATTGAGTTTATAATATGAAATAGTATATTTTCTTAAGTTTTATCTTTTTTAATATAATTTTGCATTTTAAATTTTCAAATTCAAAATCTGGATACAATGAAAACACAAAAAAGTTGTTTTTCAAAATTTTTTATTACATAGTTGGTAAACAATTTTCGAAAACACATACGTCAAATGCATACACTCACTAGACTTGGTGAATTGAAAAACATGAAGCAGAATCGAGATTGTCTACCAAAAAAACCGTTATTTTTTTTTTCTCTGCATAGGATTCTATGGCATGTCTCTTGCCATTTTGCCTTGGCATATCATATGTAATCTGCACTGATAGGTTAAAGAAACAAGAGTTGGCCTCGGTTGCTCTATCGGCTAAAAACTTGTTGCGAGAAGTGGAGGAATCTGCGAAAGTGGATGTTGGAACCACGCCCCATGTCTCCCTGGAGCCTGCTGTGGATGACCAAGCTCCAATTGCTTCTAAAGAAAGAGAAAAGATTGTTATTTCTGTACGAGATAGTGACAAGGAAGAGCTCCAACAGTTTCGCCTGTTTGTGGTATGTTCTTGTGCATGATTCCATGTTATCCACAATTCAGACTTTGCATTCTTCAAGTACAACCATCCTGTTTTGTCAACATTCCTCATGATTTGCTATAGCTGTTTTTGATGTACTCTCAAGATGCCTTTAATTTGCCCAATAATCTGGTTGGCATGTTTAGAATCATATCTAGGGAAATGAATGAATTTGATGAACTATGGTAGATTGCTAACATACGTATCATGGTTCATATTATACATCAGCTAATCTTGAAACATTGATTTAAAAAAAAAGAAAAGAAAAAAGGTGAACAAATTTGAACTTCGTCCTTTAAATTCCCATCTTGGGAGAGGTAGTTCCTTTAGTATCTGGGTTCATGACTTGGTTACTGTATAATTGTCAATAGTGATGAGCCGCATGTACCCTTTAATATGATTTTTTTGTCTTTCCTTTCCACGTTATGATTGGCTTAACTCTCTCCATTGTGGGGTGTTCATTAGATTTGAACCGAGATGTTATTCATTACTTTTGTTACATTAGTGTTCTGTTCTTTGAATTATTGTACTTTCTATGATTCATACTCATTTAGACTATGATGAAAGTGTTATGAGTCTCCATTGGTGATGGTAGTTCAGACATTATTTGATTGAATTACTTTAGAAGAGTCCCCTGATCTTCATATTTTCTGTCATCATATCAGTTAGATTGCTGTTGAAATTATCTTTCTTTTGTCATTGCCTTCGGCAGGGGAGCGCCGCCATAGGCCCTTAGTATTTCAAGCATGTCTGAGATGATTTTGAAAATTATTGTGCAACCACCTTTTTCACCTTCACAATCATTCCAAAACATGAGCATAATGACACTTCTTAATGTGTGTTCCATGTTTAAAATTTGAATGTTTTTACAGGATGACAAGTTCGAGCGACTTTTCAAAATGTACGCAGACAAACTTAAAATCGACCCTAAGAGTTTGGTTTTCGTCTTTGATGGGGATAAAGTCGGGCCAGATGATACCCCAGTCAGCCTCGGCATGGAAGATGATGATATGATTGAAGTGAACATCAAGTCGAGTTGAATAAAAAGGTGTCTTTTCAATGTATATTTGAGGATTAATTCACCAGTTATGGGACGCAAGACTTAGTAGGATGGAAGGCTGTCGAGGTCCCTTTGTCTGGTAATAACAGTCGTTTGGTATGCACATTGAGATCAATGGAAAAATAAAAATTATGGAGAATATGAATTTTTATAGATATGTTCTCTCTCTCTCTCTCTCTTCCTCTCCTCTTCCTCTCCCCTTCTCTCCTTCTCCTCCGACGTCATCCTCTCCGCTGCTCCCTCCACCGGTCACCGGTGACTTAATCATGTAATTACACAATAAAATTGTATTAACCTTCCATTTCTCTCTGTACCCTTTTGATTACAAAAGAAATTTCGATTATCGACTTCTTTTTCCGAGTAAATTTCGAGTCCATAATCGAAATCTCGGCTGGAATCTCAGTAGCTTATCAATATTTCTCTCTGAAAACTTCCTATAAAAAATCAGATTCGATTAAACCAGCACAGATATTAGAGAATTTGGTCATGAGCTTTTAAAATTAACAAAAGCTTCATGTTTATGACTATTTGTGTGCGGGACCTCTTGGTTTAGGTATGGAGGCGTAATTCGAAAGCCCTGTTATCCAATGCCAACTTGGGGGGATAAGATTGTCGATCACATAATCTAACGTGTGTCCTTTGGTGAATGGATCTTCTTAGGTCACATGCAGTTGGATAACTTGGTCGATCATGAAGAATTATGGGTCCCCATTTGCAGCCACGTGCCCACCTCCATTCTGGACAAAGCTTCACGGCTACCTCGCCCACGTCACTCCCCAAAAGTGCCAAGCCGTGGACCTATCTCTTCATCTTTATGATGATAATAAAGGTAAGAACCAGGCTTCGCTTCAGATTCAGAAGCTCTCTCAACTTCTGTTCTTTTCCCAACTCTGACTCCCACTCTGCACTTTCCCGTGTAAGTTTTTAAGATCTTTCTCTCACAGTACTCATAAGGGTCGAAACCCACCTTTTTGTTGAGCCATCTTTAATGCTCACCGTCCTGAATTTCCTTACTTTTCTTGTTGTTTGATGTGATTTCTCAACTGGGTCGATGCTGGTTTCTGTTCTTTCAATCTTGCTGGCTCTGTTCTTCTGTTTTGATTCGAGGTTTGGTTCTTCTTGGCTGTTGATATCTTGTGGAATGTCTTTTTGACTGCTTGTTTGTGTGTTTGAGTTGAATCTTCTCTTGTTTTTGTTGTGTTTCTGTATATGAAAACTCACTTTCTTGGATGTCTTGTGCTGGTTAAATTTTGATTGCTTGTGGAAGGTCTGCTAGTTTAAGTGTTCATGAGCAAGAAATAGGCTTCTTTGGTTTGAATTGTGATGAGTAAGCTGTGTTTTTGTGTCAAAACATCACATGGATCTTGGAAAATAATGGCAGGTTTCTCTTCAATGGCGGATCGGCTCGACTCGAAAGAAGATCAGTTCATGTAAGGACATGAACTGATAGAGATTTTGAACATGAACCAATGGAGAGAAGTTGTGAATTCTGTGCTGCACTAAGGCCAATTATTTACTGTACGCCTGATGCAGCTCACCTTTGTCTTTCCTGTGATGCAAAAGTTCATTCAGCTAATGCACTTTCGAGTCGACATCTTCGGACTCTCTTGTGCGAATCGTGCCGAAGTTTCCCTTCCTATCTTCAGTGTTTAGATCATCGAATGTTCTTGTGTCGTAGCTGTGACCGAGCGCTTCATGTTGCCTCGTCCCAACACCAGAAAAAGATTATCAGAGGATACATGGGATGTCCTTCAGCCAAGGATTTTGCACAACTTTGGGGTTTTCATGTCAATGAAGTTGACAAAGATAAGTTTGTGTCCACTTCTGCCTCTGATACTTCCGGTGTTATGGCTTTCGACACAGCGGGACGAAGCTGTTCGCGTATAGCTGGAGTGGCTCGAATGAGCTATCCCCCTCATACTGAAGCTGAAAACAAGGTTGGATCATTGTCCCAAACTACACAAATTACAGCATTAAGCACTCTTTTATTATGGGTTTGTCCTTTCGTCGTAGTTTTTAAAATTAGACGTAATTTAGGCGATCGATCAGTTTAGATCTGTCGTGATTGTGCAGTTCAATTGATGAACTGCAGACCTTTGATTCTTTTATGAGTATTCTACTGTATTTTCTTGATGAAAGAGGGACTTAATTCTGGTTTCTACTGCAGATGCTTTACAAAGGTCAAGAAAAGAGCAGTTCATTCATTTTTCAACAAATTCTAGACTTGAGTCGTCTCCAGCTTATAAAGAAGAATAACGATTCGCCTTTGATTCTTGGTGACGAAAAAGATGGCGCATTTTCTTTAAGGCCTTGTGCGTCGGAGAAGTTCGAGCGATCTCTTAATCAACACCTGCACCCTTCCGAGGACCGGGGTACTGAACTTCAGCAAAAGGACGGTTCACTTCAGGAGCAGAAAATGATATCGTTTACTCAGCTCGAGAATTTTCCATTGTCATCCCCTATTTTGATTCCTTTCCATGGAGAATCCCTTTGGCATTGTAAAAGCCCAGCTGAAAGTAGTCAGGTATGTCTGTTGAACAAACTCATGGATTTTGGTTCTGAAATTTTATGTTCTTTTTTCTCAAACATGTTTCAAAAACTTGGCAGCTATGGTCTCAAAATATGCAAGATCTTGGAGTTTGTGATGAGCTTGTTTGTCGCGATGATTTCAACATACCTGAAGTCGATTTAACGTTCCAGAACTTCGACGAGATATTCAACAGTGATCAAGATCCTATGGGAGGATTGTTTGATAATAAAGATGAGTCATTCTCCTCCATCGAGAAGGATATGTCGTTCGATAAAGAGGATAATCGCCATGGAAAAGGGATGGAGGTTCGAAGCGTTTTAAATTCTCTCTTTTCTTTAGATCCGTGACAATGAATAATCAAGTTCCATTTTTTAGTTTACTTTATTGTAACGGTTCAAGCACACCGCTAGCAGATATTGTCCTTTTTGGGCTTTCCCTTTCGGACTTCTTCTCAAGGTTTTAAAATGCGTCTGCTAGGGAGAGACTTTCACGCCGACGTGGGATCTCACATTTATTCTCTTAGCTTCTGCTTCTTCTTCTTGTTATTGTATTGCCAATTCATATAAATCTGTGTGTGACAGGCAAGCTCAGGTAGGTCGACATCTTACATCTTCCCATCGGATCTTATGGACAAAGATAGTGATGATCCCTCAGGTGAAGCTTGTAAGCCTCCCACGAGTACAACCACGGAACGTGCTCGTCCAATCCGACCCTCCTTTTCAACTTTGTCATTTGTTAATTCAAGGATGAGTGTTGACACTGCAAGTACTGGTTGCCCTGATGGGGCTGGAGGCGAGCCTTCATGCAGCTCGCCTTACCGTCGTGAGCGTAAACAGTCCGTGCCCCTCAACGACCACGCTGCAACAAGAGGGTACAAAGAAAATCAGCAATCTCAACAGTAAGTTTCAAAAAGTGCATACATTTCATGAGTTCAAAAGATCCAATACAATACAATGAATCCTTTGCTATTTTCAGGCAAGAAGAGAAACAAATTCGACGAAAGGGCAGATCTCTCATGAAGAAACGAGTAAAGGGTCGATACGAAGAAGGCGAGCGATATGACTCGAATGTCGTTGCTATCAGTCGAAGTTACTGAGCTTCGGGTTCGTGTTTCTTTTTGTACATCATTTTCAACCTCAGAAGGCATTTCTCTTCACTTTAATTCTTTTGAATCAGTTCTTTCAATGTGGATTGGCTACACTTTACCTAAGCTTAAGAGAACAAAGCTTTGGGCAAGCCTTCATAATTCATTCTAATTAACAGTGGAAGAAGCTATTCATTAAAGAAACTAACATAATTTAGGCTCAACTCAATTGTTCGGGTTTTAAATATTTTCAAGCAAAATAATTTAACCTTAACTCAACTCAATCATAAACATTTTTATTTATTCAAATTTTTATTTTTAATAAAAGAAAAATATTAGTTTATAAAATAATTATTCATTTATTTTTAAATATTTAATTAAAATTTAAAAATTAACTTCCATTAAAAAAAATTGAAAGTTCTATTTTTAAAAAATAATTATTAAATTAAATAAAAATAAAATAAATAAATAAATATATATATATATATAATTGGATTAATCGTGTTTTTTTTTGGGTCATCAAATTTTTTAAACATTCTTACCCTATTCTTTATCCGTTATTATATTTTTTTCTCTTCTATATCAAATAATATAGTTTAAAAAACGTTGAAAATCAAACAAAAGTAATTAAAATTATTAAAATAGTAATTATCTTATCTATGTTTTCTCTTCTATATCAAGTATAAAAAACGTTGAAAATCAAACAAAACTAATTAATAATATGTAATATAGTTTAAATTATCTTAAAGTAAATGAAAGGGGAGAAAAAGAAGAAAGATACGCTAGAAGGAGGGCTTGAACCTCCGACCTTGTGGTTAACAGCCACACGCTCTAACCAACTGAGCTATTCCAGCCTCTGGTACTACGTTCATTTAGTATTATTAAAAACTAACTACAACCGGCGAAAATTTTAAAAAAAAAAAATCAAAATAATCTAACCGACTTAATGGTCGCATTTTTATTTAATTTTGAAATTTGACGAGCGAGTTTTATAAATAATAATTCTAAATTAAATTTTCATATTTTACTTTCTAAAAAATTTCTCATTATGCTAATTTTATGCACCACACCACACGTCCACGGTTCTCTGATCGAGCTTCAAAATTTGAATGACCTCGGTATGCTTCTATAACATGATCACATTACTTAATTTTTGTTTCCAAGAGTGAAACTATATCTACAGACCGACATGCATGCTTTGTCATCATTCATATGCTTCCTAGAAAATAATATCGGAAAGTCGCCAAATATAAAAACTGCACCTTATTGATATTGATATATATAGAAAATTATTATTACTATTGTTTTACTTAATTTGATAAAAATTAACTTTTAAATTTATTGAAAGTAAAATACTACCTTCGAAACTTGAATGTATATGTATAATAAATGACATATAAAGTAAATTGTTACATACGAACAAAACTATATGATATGAATTCAACTACTGACCCTTTGCATGTATGTGAAGGACCGATTACAAAAGGTTAAGAAGATTCAAGAGGCCTATACATCGCATATTCAAAGGCATAATCTTTACCGCATTAACATGTCAAATCAAGAAAATAATGGAGTGGCAATAAACTCCACCTGACATTGGAAAGTGACTACTAATTAAGACAATTTATGTCATGTCTTGTTTTTTTCAATTTGTATTTAGTATATTTTATTCGTAGGTGTAGTTTGCTGTAGGTAGATGAACTTCATTATGTTTCGGTTATCTTTTTGACCTATTCAAAGGCATGTAATATTCATGTTGACAATCAATTCATCCATACAAACAAAACCTTTGTGTTTTCTTGATACTTTTTCGGTGTTATTCGTTTTCAAACCTTACTTTGAGTTTGATGTTTAAACCGATTCATTGGATTAGTTTTGATCAAGCTAATTCTGGAGTGAGTCGTCTTGGAATCTAAGAATGACCATTATAGATTTCAAGTTCGATCTAAGAGTTATTCATCCTCTAATCAGCTCTCGAGAAGAATCAATTCTTACAAAATCTAGCATGGTAGGCGCCTATCACTGTATATATATATATATATATATATATATATACCCCGGAGTTTTTAAAATTTTTTTTTCTTTTAATATTTAAAAATAAGTCTCTTTATCTAAAATATGTGGCTAAGTTTATTTTTTATATATTTTGACTTTTTTTATAAAGAAAAAAATCGTGGGATCCGATGTGCACGCGTGCATTGTACGCCGCCCGATTTGGGGCATGAACTTCGGCGAAAAGATTTGGTACGTTGGATTGGATTTGAAACGGATCGCCGTGCGGCGTGAAACGCTACAAGATACGGCATCGAGTCTCACGCGCCCAATTCCCCCCATTAAAGGACACCAATTGGACACCCTTTTTTGGAATTTCGCACCCCACTTTCCACATTCTTCCTTTGATGGGGGTCTCGAGTATCCAATGATTGTTCCCCTTTTTTCCGCTTTTGCCCCTTCTCCAACATTTGCGTTTCCCCACGCGCCTTTTATTTCCTAATAAATTAATCTTACTTACCTGTCTAACACCGTATGTATGGGATTAATTAATTGTGATTGAATAATTTTTTTTGACGTCCGAATGACGTGTTGGTAATGTTGGACATAGCAACGGTTCTGATGCTGCCACGATTTACATGGACGACTGAGATTGATCGGAAATTCCACGTGGCATTTATGTTTTAAATAATACTTCATATTTAGGCGTTTGAACCCTAATTAGGCTTCACATGCTACAAAAGAAAGACTCCATTTAGCTTATTTATTCCTTTTTCTTTTATTTTAATAATTATAGGGACGGAAATTGAATGATACGAACTCGAGCTTCAGTTTGTCCTATCACTCGTAGGCAGAATCGTGAAAAGAAATGAGAAATGGTCTCGATGACAAAGACCCATTTTGTGGACAAACCGTCTCGTCTCTTTTTTCTTCAAGTGGTGGATTGAACTGCAATTAGGTCACGAGAGTGGATTCAGTCGAAAAAACGAAATATTATCTCAACGACAAAAACCCATTTCGCGAGTGGACGTTTCGTTTATTTTCTCAAAATAGTAGATCAAAATTCAATCGTGTCACGAGAGTAGATTCAGTCAAAGGAAATAGAAAACTGTATCAATAACAAAAACCCATCTCATGGGTAGATAGTCTCGTATCTTTCTTCAAAGTAGTGGATCGAATGTCAAACAAGTCAAGAGAGCAGATTCAATCAAAGTAAAGGAAAAACGGTATCAATAACACAAACCCATCTCGTGGGTAGACCGTCTCGTCTCGTCTCGTCTCGTCTCGTCTCTTTCTTCAAAGTGGTGGATCGAACTTCAAACACGTCACGGGAGCAAATTCAGTCAAAGTAAAGGAAAAACTGTATCAATAACACAAACCCATCTCGTGGGTAGACCGTCTCGTCTCTTTCATCAACATGGTGGATCGAACTTCAAACACGTCACGGGAACAGATTCAGTCAAAGTAGAGGAAAAACTGTATCAATAACACAAACCCATCTCGTGGGTAGACCGTTTCGTTTCTTTCTTCAAAGTGGAGAACCGAACTTCAATCATGTCACAACAGTGGATTCAGTCAATCTCGCCAATCTACTTAACTATACTAAAGTTGATTTAAAAAATTTCGTATAATCTCTTCTATTATCTTATATTCAACACTCATATCCGGTGAGAACTGTTTGACTTTTTAAAACACGTAAATTTCAGCTTTTAGTAGATATAGTTGACAAACACATAGTAAAGTCATTACAAGGCGTGTCCCACTTTTTTAAAGTGGTCGTGTCTTTCTTGCCTCATCGACCGTTACCACTTTTTTTTCTTTCTTCATGCCCATTGTGAAAATTTTGACTTTTTTACCCTTCTCCTTTTGCTTTTTTTCTTTGATTTTTCCTTAATTTTCCCCAACTTTTTTTCTCTAATCATTTTTAGGAGTTTAATAGGGAGTTAATGTATATATTATGAAAATCTAAGACATGACTTAAAGCCGGGGAAACAGACCGCTGTCCAACGACTAGGACTCGTGTACGAGGAGTTTTGAGCGTGAGCTACCACTCATGCAGCAGCAAAGACTCGTAACTCTCGAAGAGGAAGAAGACACCAACCGCTCAAATCACTGTAGCAAACCCTCCCTTCATTATCAACCAAGGAGAGTCGGTCTAAATATACGTATAAGCTGATTTAACTAAAACGTTACAAATTTATATAAGTCGTAGGTTCAATTTTGGGACGGAATATTTAGGATCCCATTCATTAGATTTGTAGAGTCAAACCAGCTTAAAGAGACGAGGAATAACGGCTAAAACAAGGGAAAATTTTATGTTATGAAGTTCGTAAGGACGTTTGATGACCCAATAGAAATTTGCACACATGAGAATGGAGATTGATAACAAATGGGTCGAGACCCATTTATCAGCTAAGTTGCATACATAATTTTGGATGAAAGTCCCACATCGGTTAATTTAGAAAATAATCATGAGTTTATAATCAATGAATATTATATACTAATAAATGAAAAATATTTATAAAATACAATATATATATAATATATAATATAATATTCCACCTCTACCCGTCGCCGTCGTGTTTCTTCCATTGAAATTTCCATTTCCATTGCACAGGGTTCTATGTGTGGTGTGGGTCCCACATCCCAACCCTTTATTTTCTTTTATTTTTTATTTTTTTTCTTTTATTTTTTTCTTTTTCTTTTTCTTTATCCAATCCTCCTTCAAAAGTGGCCACCAAAATTTATATTCTTTCTCCCATCAAATTATATTTTCATTGACTAAATTATATATTGAAATTTAAAAAATAAATTGAATAATTTAATATGTTTATTATATTATTTTCAATTATTCAATTAAATATTCAAATTGCAAATTTTAATTTTTTTTAAACAAAATTCATTTTTAAACATAACTTAATAAATTAAAATTTTAAAAATGGTAATTAATTTATTTATAATTATAAAAAAATAAAATTAATTTTTTATTAATATAACCTTTTGAATTTAAGAGAAGCTAAAGATGGGGCATTGCTCCCATCTTTCCTTTTTCTTTCTTTTATTGCCTTTATTCTTACATTTATTTGAAAAAGAAAAAGACAAATAGGCCCCTACTAAAAATTTTGAATAGTAAAAAACACGTGTTGAAAAGTTTCATGGGGGCAAAATAGTATTTTCCTCACATGTCATTATAATTTTAATTTTGAATAATTAGAATTTTTATATTTTATTATTATTAACAACCCCCAAGAAAAGAAGCTCACATGCTGTGTCGAAATTGAAAAAATAATAATAAAAATTATATGACGAAACAACCCCTCCCCTCCTGCCCCTCGATTTCCGGGCAGTGGAATTTGTTCCCATTCCCCACAAACATGCCCTGACCGATCCGTCCCTTTGCCCAACAATTCCCAAACCAACCCTACATTTCTCCCTCTTTATAAACCCCCATAGTTCCCCCCTTTCTCCTCCGCCATTAACCCATCTTTTTTTTTTCCTTTCCTTCTTCGCTCCGCCGCGGCTATGCAGTCTCCGGCCACCGTATACGGCGGCGTTCGCCGGAGGAATCCCAATGGGGGTGGCTTGAAAAGGAGAAGAAAATGTAAAGGGAGTTTGTAAGCGCAGAAGTGGGGGAAGGTGAAACGACGTCGTTGCAGCGCGGGGAATTGAGGTGTAGCGGTCCGAATTATTATAAAAATTAAAATTAAATAGTTTTTGGATTTTGTTTGGATGTAAGAGATGCATACGACGTAGCTTTGTTGTAATAAAATGTGTATTGCCGCTGCTGGAAATGCATCGCTTACACTTAATTATATCATCCAAATTACTTTTTTTTTTTTTTTCTTCTCATGGCATTATTTTATTTTATTTTTTAATCCGATCTCGATCGACTGAGAGATTAGAGCTCGAGTTCTTGCAATCTCACACGTTATCAAACTAAAAAAAGTGAATTTTCTCTTAGCTCAGTTCGAAGATCTAGAAAAATGGATTACGGAATGATTTGTTTGGTATACCTAATTCTGCAAAGTTTTTCGGTATATTAGCGATATAAAGATAGTCAAAGTTACTAATGCGACCTTGGCGTGCAAGATCTCATATCAGTTGGAGATAGTAACAAATTATTTCTTGTAAGACTGTGAAAATCTCTCCCTAATAGATGTGTTTTAAAGTTGTGAGGCTGATGACGATATGTAACCGACTAAAACAGACAATATTTGTAAGCAGTGAGCTTGAGTTGTTACATGGTTAGATAATTGAATGATAATTTACTGGATAGAGATATAATTCTAAGTTTTTTTTTTTTTTTTTTTTTTTTTTTTTTTTTTTTTTTTTTTTTTTTTTNATTTTTGAGGAATCTTTTCTTTCACAGTTCTCTTAAAATGCAATTTTAAACCTTATTATGGCGATGTTTCATTGTTTTCGAGTATACAATATTTTAACTCAATTTGATTTATTTTTACTGAGAAAATATTTAAAAAAATATATTAGGGTATTGTTAAGAATGAGAAATAGAAATAAATCTTGTAAATAAAATAAAATATACTGCTAATCAAATTCCAAGATAAAATATACTACTAACCACTCCAAAAAATAAAGAAAAATATTAATTAAGATATACTTCATAATTAATTATTAAAATATATTCCTCAAATACCATATTATAAATAAATTAACTTATTCTCTGTCAAAAATATTATAAGAAAATAAAAGGTCGATTACGAGTTTAATTATTATTATTATTATTATTATTATTTTGTCTATTTTATTATGTTTAATATAATTTGGAGTCTAATAAATTTATTTTTTTTAAAAAAAATGAATTAATTAAGATTTATGTAAAATATAATTTAAAAAAATCCACGTCGGATCGAGGACTCGTGAGGAGCAGGGTCGACTTCGGCTTTACACCGAACTCAGGAAACGAACTCGCGCCTCATTCTCAAATGCTCAGACCTTCGTCTTACTCCTTCCCTTCTTCACTGTCTCCCGCTTCCTCCGCCGCCATTTTTCTCAGCTTCTCATTCTTCTCCCTCGCATGCCATATCCTCATCTTCTTCCTTCTCTTCAATTCTCCAAACCTCCAAAACCCTCCCATTCTTTTCCTCATTTCGCAATGAAGGACCGCTCTCCTTCCTCCAATGCCGCCGTCTACGTCCCTCCTCACCTCCGTCTCCGCTTCGTTCTTACTTCTTCCAATCATTCCCCTACTGTTTCCGCTGTTCACTGCAAGATTCGCCAGGCGGAGGCTCCTGCTCCGCCTTCTCTGCACGCTCCTTCTCAGGAACTGTTCGATTCCGCCTATCGCAATAGGGCTCCGGTCGAGAGTCAGGATTGTAATTTTGAGTTTTCGAATCAATCGGTGAGATTTTGTTCTTTTGCTGTGTTTACGTTTTATATGGCCGAGAAGTTGATTAGCGGCGTATTCTCAATTATGTGAAATGACTGCGTGTATTTGAATTAAAGCCTAATATTCTCTCGTTACTTGGATTGAGGCTTCTTTTTTCTGGATTGGTAATTTTTTTTTATTGAAGTTTAAGCCTCGATTGTTCTGTTTTCAATGTGAAAAATTGCGGCTCCGCAATCTCGGTTATTTAATGGATGATTTAGATTGCTGGCTATGGCGTTCGTTAGATAAAGCCATGTTGAAGTCGGGCTGCTAGTGACAATATTGAGTAGACTACTTGTTGTATCATTGTTCTTAACCAAGGAAATGTTGGATAAACTTTTTGATACCATCAAGATATTTGACTGGCGCGTCTAGAAGTACATGTAAATGTTTCTACTTGTTTTTGGTACTAAATTTTAGAAACAAAGGTCGATCTGTTTAGAGCTCTTGATTGGCACTACTTGTTTTTGGCACCTCTAAGAGTAGATGATCCTTTCTTCTTGAATGGATATAAAACTATTTCTTGTACAAATGCGTGTACATATAATCGTGTTGCATGTATGTAGTATGTGAACATGTACCTTGATTTGATACGTTTTCTAGTTTTTATTTACTTTCTTACAAGATTGTATGATAATTTCTTGAAATATTTACAGGGTGTTTCACCTGCCGTCAATATTGATTTGTGGAAAAGAAAGTTGGCATTACTCTTACGTGACAAGGACATGCAAGAGGTAGTTTCAAGGGAAAAAAAAGATAGACATGATTTTGAGCAATTAGCTGCTTTGGCGAGTAGCATGGGACTTTTTAGGTAACTTTTGGTTTCTTTGAATCTGCAATGTGTTTATCACTAAAATAGATTGTTGTTTTTCTAAATGTTCTGGTTGTCATTCTTGGTAGCCATCTATATGCCAAAGTTGCGGTTTTTAGTAAGGTCCCATTGCCGAACTACAGATTTGATTTGGATGATCGGCGTCCACTGAGGGAGGTATTAAGTGTTGTTTCATTATACACCCCATTTTTGTTTCACATATTTTAGAAGCCATCGGCACATGCTAGCTATCGTAGTTTTTTGATTCCTCTGTTTTCTTCACATGGAAGCCATATTTTTGTTTGCATCGTTGCCAGCTTCTTGTTAATTTATGATGTAGTGCATCTACATCACAAAAATGAACAGTTGTATTGGTGCCTCGTTTTAAAATGTACAATTTTTGGGTTTACTTTTCCGTAGTCTGATTTTGTGCATATTTTTCTAGAAATTGAAGCTTTTTGAATGTGAAACAGGTCTCTTTGCCTCCTTGGTTGCTTAGAAGAGTAGATGAACATCTGGGAGAGTTTCTCTCTCAGAAGTCTAGGTTTGAAGGTTTTCAAGATATCTCTGACTATAGATCAATTAGCAGTGGTGGCATTGCTACAGATGAAGGGCTTTTTGAGCAACCTGAGCTACAAGCATCTAGTAAGGCTGTGATGGAACAAATTCTTCGGCGAAGAAGTTTGCATCTGCGTGAACAACAGCATGCTCGGCAGGTCCAATTTCCCTAGCACTATCTGTTATCGATATCCTTCAAAGCATTTCATTTGGTTGAGTATTTTTTGAACTCTTACATTATAGGTTTGACTGTTCTGTGTGGTCTATGACTAGCATGATGCTCTTACAAATTTTGCCGAATACTTGTGCAAGATCTTTTTGGTTCTCTAAGATGCTTGCGTTTGATCTTATAAATATAGTTGTAGTACTCAAAAGGTTACACAGAGCTTATTTTATAGTTGAGAAAACAAGTGACTTTGAGGTCTATTTGATGCATGAAACAGCATTTAGTTAAATTAGGAAGTACTGGAGTGTATTGGTGAACATTTGATCTGACAGTGTAGAGTTCTTATAAGTGCACTTGTTAAAGAAATTCCATTTTTTGTTCATAAGTTCGTATGATTTGAATAATGACATGTAAATTCTTTTTGCGAGGTCAAATTAAACTTTGCAGGCTTCTCGTTTTGAAATGAGTTGTGATGAATTAGTGGGATTTTACATTTAGACAAAAGTTTTTGTGTAGATACATTTATATCTTTTAGCTAGAAAAAAGTTTTATGCACACATCCATATTTTTTGGAAGATTTTTTTTTTTTGATAAATACAGTATACATTTAGATATGGTTACCACCTAGGTTGTAAGTCATTTTTCTCATGGCACATAATGTTGATTTTTTTTTCTGGTATTTTTATTCACTTTCTGCTTCATACATTACTTTGGAAAATCAGTCATCTCCTGAAGGAAGAGAAATGCTGGAGTTTCGGAAAAGTCTCCCTGCTTACAAGGAGAAGGATGCAATATTGACCACAATCTCACAGAATCAGGTGCTCATGGTTCTATATATTAATATATCATGTCTTTTTAACTTGCTGTGGCATGCTAACATGTCATTTCATTATAAGCTGTCATGGAATGGCATTCTCATAATCATAAATTTAGTAGCCAAAGCTGCAGTTCATTACCCTGTACAACACATCTATCCTAGAGGAAGGGCTAAGGTTCTTTGGATCAACTCCATTTCTTCAGTTGTTGGTATCTCTGGACGGAGAGGATGAGAAAACCATTCCAAACTAAGGAATGGAATCTTGAATACTTTTGGGATATAATCTCTTCAATTTTCTAGTTGGAGTTTCTTATTATAACTTCTAAAATATAAATTAGTTACTCTTTCTTTGGAGAGCTTCTCTAGAAGTTCCGTGGTGTTTTATGGGTCCCTTGTAATCCATAGTTTGTATCTGTATACATCTTTTCAAAAGAGTTATTATTTCTTCTGATGATATGATGGGCTTGGAAAGTTCCTTCTCTGTTAAATGGAAAAGAAAAAGAAACTCTATTGTTATTTTTAAAAAAGTCCACCATTTTGAAAATTTTGTTCTATTTTTGTTTAATAATCCAGAAATTTTCTAATCTGTGTATTTTTTAGAATAACTCGTAAACTTCAGTTCTATTGTACCATCTTCAAAATATATATGTTGATGAAAGCTATTTTCACATTATGGTTTTGAAAAAGAATATTGGTTCATCTTCTCACCCATATTATATTAGATTTGTTTGTCAGATCTGCCTTTATGTGAAAAGTTATTACTATTTTTTTTTTATATTTATTACGCCCAAAGTTCTATTTTTTTGTTATTATTTTATGAGGTATCATTGTTGGTGTATACTGCAAAAACAAAATTAATAATTTTTCAAGTGTATATTTGCCTTGTAACTGCTGGATTTTGGATTCTGCAGGTTACTATTATATCAGGTGAAACTGGTTGTGGCAAGACTACGCAAGTTCCCCAATTCATTTTGGAATCAGAAGTAGAATCACTTCGTGGAGCTGGTTGCAGCATCGTATGTACACAGCCAAGACGAATATCTGCTATGTCTGTCTCTGAGAGAGTCGCTTCTGAGAGAGGGGAGAAATTGGGTGAATCTGTAAGCCGCTCAAAGTCTCAAACCAAAACCATTGCCATTTAACGTCATGGATTATGATAAAGTTTCTATTTCTTCATATATTTAATCAAGGTTGGTTATAAAGTGCGGCTGGAGGGTATAAAGGGGAGGGAGACTCATCTACTCTTTTGTACCACGGGCATCTTGTTGAGAAGATTGTTGGTTGATAGAAATTTGAAAGGCATAACTCATGTTATTGTTGACGAAATCCATGAACGTGGAATGAATGAAGGTGAAGAGTAATTCATATAGGTGATTTTGGTCTATGAAGCTATAACTTCTCATTCCATATATTTTTCATTCTAGATTTTCTGCTTATTGTCCTGAAAGATCTCCTTCCTCGGCGGCCAGAATTGAGGTTGATTCTAATGAGTGCAACTTTAGATGCTGAACTTTTCTCATCCTACTTTGGCGGTGCTCAAATTATTCACATTCCGGTAATAATAATATGAAGTTCGTTATTCTTTTGGAGAAGAGAATTCAATGTTATGGAATCATGCCTGCCGTTCAGTCTTATTCCTCTATGAATGAGTTTGAAAGATTACAGGCTTGGCTCCAGTAACTAATAATTAGATTTGTATTATCTATTGCTTCTTTCTTGAAAACATTTTTATTAACTCCATGGATTGAGCATAGTTGTAAAGGAGATTGATCCATTTAAGTGAAATCACATCGTTTGCAGAGTTTCAAACCTTGGACTGTTTGATAGTTTTTATTATTATTATTATTTTTTTTTTGGCAAATCAGTTTTTAGGAACTCAATATTAAGGTTATTTTGCAATTATTTTCAGACCTTCATGTTTTTGTTAGAGAGGAACTATCCGTTCATTCCCAGAGAGAGGCATTTTGTGAGATTAACTTGAGAAGTGGCCATTTTGGAAATTGCAGCTCTGGTCATCAGACTAAAGAGTTGAACTTATTTCTTAGATGTTAATAACCCTCAAAAGGCTATATTTCTTAATGTCTGGTTGTTTGAGTTGGATAATAAGTGGAAATTTTGATGAATATGGAACAATTCCAAAACCCTCAATTTGTTTTTTTTTTTTTTTTTTTTTTTTTTTTTTTTTTTTTTTTTTNCAATTCAAGACTGGAAATTTAGTTGAATGCAGCGCTGAGTCCTTTCCTTTGGTCTGCATTAGGGATTCGCACACCCTGTCCGAACTCATTTTCTGGAGGATATTCTAGAAATGACGGGTTACAGATTAACTCCATACAATCAAATAGATGATTATGGTCAAGAGAAGACATGGAAAATGAGCAAACAAGCACCAAGAAAGAGGAAAACCCAGATTGCCTCCTCTGTTCAGGTATGCAAAGTTTTTGGATGCTCTAGTACTTTTAAAAATCCTAATCTGCTAACACTTTTCCCCACTTGAATCTTTTGTTATTAGGAAACACTTATGGCAGCTGATTTTAAGGAGTACAGTCTTCAAACTCAGGAGTCTTTATCGTCTTGGAATCCTGATTGTCTTGGTTTTAATCTCATTGAATATCTCCTAGTCCGCATATGTGAGAGTGAAATACCTGGAGCTATTCTTGTTTTTATGACTGGGTGGGATGACATCAGTTCTCTGAAAGAGAAACTTCAGTCTCACCCTTTATTAGGAGATCCAACTCGTGTATTGTTGTTGGCTTGCCATGGTTCAATGGCCAGTTCAGAGCAGGTAATGATTGTGGAAACAGAATGATTTGATTTGCCACATCTCTCTCTCTCTCTCTCTCTCTCTCTCCCCTCTCCTGTCTGCGTGAGATATTAGTTAGCATGATATGCTCTTTTCCTTCTGCATGACATAGCCAATAATTTTCATCTTTATTGAGAGTGGAACTGTGAATGCATGAATGTGCTCCTCTACACTCTATGCTCTTTCTTCGTTCTTTCTAAAATTTTATTTCCCAAATTTGTATATCCATCAACACTTCAACTTTAATGTTAAATGTCTGCAGAGGTTAATATTTATCGAACCTGACAAGGGAATGAGAAAGATAGTGCTTGCAACAAATATTGCTGAGACAAGTATCACTATAAACGATGTTGTGTATGTTCTGGACTGTGGAAAGGCAAAAGAAACATCGTATGATGCTTTAAATAACACTTCTTGTTTGCTTCCCTCATGGATATCCAAGGTTTCTGCTCAACAAGTAAGGTTATATTCTCTTGCTAAGGATATGAGTCACTTCCCTCGAATGTTAGCATGTATGAGGAACCATATGGGATTTCCATTCTATTTTTTGTTTGAATGTTTCTCTATGTATGATTGATATTCCAATTATTTTACTCATGCATTTTTTCCCACCTCTCCTTTGTTGGAGGGATTTTTTTTTGCAGACAGTTGGATGATGGCTGCCTTCTTTTATTCTTTTAACTAATCCTTCTCTGGCCCTTTAGGGGCCTCCAATAAAATTGGAACTAATCCTTTTTTGTCCTCAGAGGCCAGAGCATTGTTTCCAATCACTTAATAAGGCTGCATTATAACATTAAATTTAGTACCCGAGAGGCTGGTTATTTATTAGTAGATACTATTTAGTGACTTCATTTATTTGATCTGAATTATAGGAGGTATCATGCTTATGTTTCCAGCTTTTAAATTATTTTTACTAATTGCTAACCTATGATCTGAATATGTTCTCAGAAATATCCTTTTTAATCAAACCTAACCAAGTATCAGGATGATTCTTTCTTAAACTTTTTTAACTTGGGAAAGACCCACTTTTCAAGAGGCTTGAGCTACTGACAGTCACTTTTTGACGTGGAATATTTGAAAATACATATAAATTTAAAACATTTAAACACATACATGCACATCAGAAATTTAATTAAAATAGTAATAAAAATTTCGATTTTTACAAAAGACAGACAAAAGACCACTAAAAGACATTGCTACAAGTTCAGATTATTTCAAATACACGAAATACAGGAATTAAAAGACAAATATGAAAGAGAGTAATCTGATAAAAGGCTTGATTATGATGACCTGTGGATTTTTGCCTTCATGGTTTACAATGACCTGGTTGTACCTATATGCTTAACATGGACGGCCTAATGAACACATAGTATAATGGAATAAGAAACAAGATAAAAAGCGAATGCTAGTAATTGGAAGCAATCATAAATAGGAAAAAGTTATAATTCTTGTATATCTGGCCTAGAGCTTCATGTTGCCCAATACTTTATTCCTGAAATATATGTAATCTGCAATCAAATATGTCACAGTTCCGGGCGTGGGGTTTCTTTTGCCATGTCATTTCCATGTCTTGACTTTCTTTTTCCTTGTCTATACATCCTTTTTCTAAAAGTTTGACCATGGATGACAATGAGATCTGTGTGTGCATGCGCGGAGGTTTGAACATATTTCAAGTATTTCAAATCTTTTATAGTCTGTTAATTTTGATTTTTTTTATCTTCCCACCTTGTAGAGAAGAGGAAGGGCTGGCCGTGTTCAACCAGGCGAATGTTATCATCTATACCCTAGGTGTGTGTTTAATGCTTTTGCGGAGTATCAGCTGGCAGAAATTTTGAGAACACCTTTACAGTCCCTCTGCTTGCAAATAAAAAGCCTAAAGCTTGGAAGTATATCGAAGTTTCTATCTAGGGCTTTGCAGTCACCAGAGCCCCTAGCGGTTGGTCTTTTTCATTCATATTTTGATCTGGAAACAAATAATGAAGTTAATGCATTTAAATCCCACATTTCGTTGTCTATGATCCCCCTTTGCATGTTTATCCACCTTACTTTTTCATGTTTGCTGGAATGATTTTTGGTCAACTATTGTTTGCAGGTTCAGAATGCTATTGAATATTTGAAGATCATTGGAGCATTTGATGAGAATGAAAATCTTACTGTATTAGGTATGTCGTAGGGTTTAATTTATTATTTCTGTCTTGAGGATCTATGGCCTCGTATAATTTGTAATATGGAACAGATGACCTCATTCAGTGCTTTTGACAGGTCGTTATTTGATTTTGCTCCCAATGGAGCCAAAACTGGGAAAGATGTTGATATTAGGTGCTATTCTCAATTGTTTGGATCCAATTTTGACCATTGTTGCTGGCCTCAGTGTGAGGGACCCTTTCCTAATGCCACTGGAGAAGAAGGATGTAAGTGTGCTTGCTCATGGTATATTATATTATAGGCTTTGCATTTGCTTTAGTTTTTAACAGGTCAAATTCGTTATGTTACCTGGAATTTATTAATGCCTCGGGCATTTAGTACTTAGGCTTGGTCTTATTCTTTTGGATTGAAATCCAATTCTGTAGTTAGGTTTTCAGACTCCTTTTTGTGGACTAGTTTGTACTTTATGTCCTTGTATATTCTTTCATTTTGATCAATGGAACTATGGTTTCTTAGCCAAATAATAATGATAATAATAACCTCCTCTAACTCTTTTATGTGTATATAGAGCTCAAGCCCTCAAGACTACTTGTGGCTGACAGTAATTATTCAAAAGAGGATGTCAAAAAAGCTGAGGAATGTAGGTGTTTGGCGTTTTATAGCTTCAGTATGTAGGTTTTCCCTTCAGGGTAAACTAAAGTCGAAGTGAAAAAAAAAAAAAAAAACTCTCTTTGCTATTACAGCGACTGTTCTGATGGAGGTTCTTTCGGTTTAAACCACAATCATTTTTTTAATGGTAAACAAGGAGATCAGATAAACATCTTAAGAGGAATAACACAGCCTAAAAGCCTTTAGGATGAGGAATCCCTAAGCCTAACAAAGAGGATAAAGGAATAGGGTGATGTCTTATCTTCTTCCTCTTCAATATTGCTCATCTACTGAATACAAAGTTTTTTGCAGAATTGAAAATTAACGACAAGCCATATAAATCTACAATCAAAATAATAGAAATAAAAACAGTTCCCTCATTAATGTATTCTGTTTTATTTATTTTAAGGCTGCAGAGGCTGCAAAGTCCCAATTTTCACAAGATCATAGTGATCACCTTGCTATCATCCGGGCTTATAGGGGATGGAAAGAAGCAGAGAGGAACTTTGGTGGATATGACTTCTGTTGGAAGAACTTCCTTTCTGTACAATCAATGAAGGCTATTGATTCACTGAGGAAGGAGTTTTTCTCCTTGCTTAGAGATACTGGCTTGGTTGATGGGTACTTGGACTCCTACAATGCTTGGAGTCTTGATGAACATCTCATACGTGCAGTTATTTGCTATGGCCTATATCCTGGAGTTTGCTCTATTGTGGTATGTTGTTGTCCTTACCTAATTTTAACCAACCTTTGGTCTTCCTGTTTCTAATCCTTTTGTGTCAAACAAATTAATACATTTATCGTTTGTTATTTCCATTGTCGAGGTCAAGTAACTCTATTACAACAGAACTAAAAAAAAATTACCCTATTACAATAAATTATCATTTGGTTGGCCGAATCATCTTCAAGCATAACTTCTTTGTGCTTGCTCCCAAATATGATGTCACCTTGTTCGTTTCATTACATTTTTAGTGTTCACTAACATTAATGGCATACAGCATAACGAGAAGTCATTTTCTCTCAAAACTATGGAGGATGGCCAGGTGCTTCTCTATTCGGTAAGCATGTTGTTCAACTGCTAGTATTTTGTAGTATGCATTTATTTTTTCTTTTGACTAGAAATGTAGTCAAGTTATTACAATTACTTATTATCACCCTTTTAAGTACCATCTTAACTTTGCTGTATAGAACTCGGTCAACGCCCGAG
Organism: Cucurbita pepo subsp. pepo; assembly: GCF_002806865.2. Taxonomy (NCBI): domain Eukaryota; kingdom Viridiplantae; phylum Streptophyta; class Magnoliopsida; order Cucurbitales; family Cucurbitaceae; genus Cucurbita; species Cucurbita pepo. The sequence continues at coordinate 1,983,914 of NC_036646.1, forward strand.
AGTCGCGGATTCCATATCCATGGCTAGTATTCAATGAGAAGATAAAAGTGAACTCTATTTTCCTTCGAGATTCAACAGCTATTTCTGACTCAATGCTGCTTCTCTTTGGTGGAAACATCTCAAAGGGTGATCATGTAAGTATTCTACGGAATCAACATTTTCTCCTGCAATACTTTTTGCAGTTGTTTTTCTGCTGCATTTCTTTTTTTTTTTTTTTCTTTTTTTTTCTCCAATTATTTTTCAACCATCATACGTGAACTCTTGTTCATGCAGGATGGACACTTGAAAATGTTGAGCGGTTTTTTGGAATTTTTTATGAAACCTGATGTAGCTGAGATGTATCAGAAATTAAGATTGAAACTTGAAGAGCTTATACAGAAGAAAGTAAGTGGAATATCGTTTGTCGTGTGTTGATAGGACTTTTTGCTTTTGTTTTCTTAGTTTTAGTTGATAATGTGTTCTCTAACTAAATTTTTTACTACAATTAATTTAGATTCCATATGATATATCGTTCTGTTTTATAGCTCTTACAATGAATTCATTTAAGTAACAACATCTTTAATTTACTTTCAATTTTTAAAAGTTATTAAAATCTCAACCAAAATTAAAACCACTAAAAAGGGTCAAACTTTACAGTATGTTGTTAAAATATAAAAAATATAGAAACGGAACTTCATAACGTGAAATGTTACTAGACAATACTAAGTGCTTCTATTCATTGATCTGGTCAATGTGCAGCTACTAAATCCAAAGATGGACTTGCACTCCCACCATGAGCTCCTATCTGCTGTACGCTTGCTTATTTCAGAAGATCAGTGTGAAGGTCGATTCGTTTTTGCACGCCAGATCTTTCAGCAGCCCTCCATGGCATCTACTACTTTGGCAGCGGCACCAACTTCTGTTTCAAGAACTGAAAGTCGACCTGGTGGTGACAATTCTAAAAGTCAGCTCCAGACATTACTAACGAGGGCTGGATATGCTGCACCCACCTACAAGACTATGCAATTGAAGAACAATCAATTTCGAGCAACTGTGGAATTTAATGGACTGCAAATTATGGGACAACCTTGTACCAACAAAAAGAATGCAGAAAAGGACGCAGCAGCTGAGGCTCTTGAGTGTTTGATGGGTGGAACTCGGTTGGGGCACGAGTATATCAATCAAATGTCTCTGATGCTAAAAAGGAACAAGAAGGATCATAACTAAGTCACTCATCTCCACCTTTTTTAACGGCAGCGTAGTTTGAAAATGCAGTAAAGACAGAGCACAACCAATGAAAGCTCAGGTATTGCTCGTCAGTTCACTGTCCTAATCTCATGAAGATACTTCAAAAAAAAAAAAAAAAAAAACTNAAACAATGTGTAGTCCCCATAAACAGTCATGTGAGGAGGGGTGAAAGATGCAACAGTACAGCAGAGAGTCTGCATCTTTCCTGACTCTTCTTTTAAAGACGCTGGGTCCTTACACAGTCTGTGACTTTTCCTATTCTTCCTTTTCAAGATGGTTGGGTCCTTACACCTNCTGGCAAACTTTGATATTCTTGCAATAACTATATCACGTGACCTAGGTAATTTTTTTCCTTAGTAACAGATTTGGAGAGGGAGGAGCAGAATTCGCTGTTCATGAAAATACAAGAACATTCATTGGCTGGAACTTGGATCGATCATAGGGCTGAGGTTGAAGGCACTGGAGTTGAATAATGAGAGGACGAGAAAAGTCATGTGTGTGCAGAGATGGAGAAAGCGATGCTATTCTGCAAGGTTCGGTTCAGGAACTTACATGTGATTATTTTGTATATGAATTTATAGACCCTATTCACGTTACTCGTAAATAAATAAAAAGTGTTTCGGATACAATTACAAAAAAAA